>NW_028226579.1:0-32184 GCF_052327205.1 Somniosus microcephalus
GGGAGAGAGAGGGAGAGTGAGCATGAGGGTGAGGGGAAGTGAGAGAGGGAGAGAGAGAGGGAGAGAGAGAGAGGGAGAGTGAGAGTGAGGGGGAGAGAGAGGGGGAGAGAGAGAGGGAGAGGGAGGGGGGAGAGTGAGGGAGAGGGAGGGGGGAGAGTGAGGGAGAGGGAGGGGGGAGAGTGAGGGAGAGGGGAGAGAGAGGGAGAGTGAGAGAGGGAGAGGGAGAGTGAGGGGGAGAGAGAGAGAGGGAGAGAGTGAGGGGGAGAGAGAGAGAGAGGGAGAGAGTGAGGGGGAGAGAGAGAGAGAGGGAGAGAGTGAGGGGGAGAGAGAGAGAGAGGGAGAGAGTGAGGGGGAGAGAGAGAGAGAGGGAGAGAGTGAGGGGGAGAGAGAGCGAGGGGGAGAGACAGACTTATTGTCAGACACTAACACAATACAGAAACACACTCAGAACCAAAAAAGAGCAATATATTAAGAATACACTCAGCTCCATTGAGGAATCCATTGATTCCAATTGTTTCTGGGACAACTGGAATACATTACACAAAAAACAACACGACGAACTGGCCATTCAAATTGGAGACACATGGGAAAACCACTTTGAAAAATTATACCAGAAAAACACACTAAGGCCAGAGCAACACCAAATATGCAAAAAACTTGAAAAGCTCGAAATGGCCATAAAAGATAACCAAAACCCGCTAGACTCCATAATAACAGAAAAAGAACTTTTTGAAAAACTCAAAGACCTGCGACCAGGAAAAGCTTGCGGGGCAGACGGCATACTAAGTGAGATGATTAAACACACAGACGATAAAATGAAACTGGCTATCCTAAAACTCTTCAACTTGGTTCTGAGTGTCGGTTACTTCCCTGATATCTGGAACAAAGGACTCATAACGCCCATATACAAAAGTGGGGACAAAGTCGACCCAAATAACTATCGAGGCATCTGTGTAAACAGTAACCTGGGGAAGGTATTCTGTAGTATCATAAACAAAAGACTTATAAACTTCCTTGCGGAGCACAATGTCTTGAGTAAAAGCCAAATTGGATTCCTGCCAAACTATAGAACATCAGATCATATCTTCACCCTACAGACCCTAATTGACAAACACGTTCATCAAAACAAAAGCAAAATCTACGCATGCTTTATAGATTTCCAGAAGGCTTTCGATTCCATCTGGCACGACGGTTTATTCCTGAAACTTATCGAAAGCGGGGTAGGGGGAAAAACATATGATGTAATTAAATCAATGTAAACAAACAACAAATGTGCAGTTAAAATTGGAGACAAACAAACAAAATACTTCCCTCAGGGGCGGGGGGTGACGCAGGGCTCGCCAATCTCACCGACACTCTTTAATATTTACATAAATGAATTGGCAAAACTACTTGAACAATCTACAGCACCCGGCCTCACCCTATATGAATCCAAGGTTAAATTCCTCCTCTATGCAGATGACCTGGTTCTGCTGTCACCAACTAAGGAGGGTCTACAGCAGAACCTGGATCTGCTGGAGTCGTACTGCCAGACTTGGGCCCTGACAATAAATCCCCAAAAAACCAAAGTCCTTGTGTTCCAGCAAAGATCCAGACATCAGGGACCCAAAATAAATTTCACACTAGGAACAACCAAAATTGAACATACTTGGGCTTAAAAATCAGTTCTACAGGAAATTTCAAACTGGCTGTGAATGAACTGAAAGAGAAAGCAAGAAGGGCTTTCTATGCCATTAAAAAATCAATCCAAATAGAAATCCCAATTAGCATTTGGCTCAAAATTTTCAAATCAGTAATTGAACCAATTGCACTCTATGGCAGTGAGGTGTGGGGACCGCTAACACAACAAGAATTTGCAAAATGGGACAAACACCCAATTGAGATCTGCAGAATTCTGTAAAAGTATCCTCCGGACTCAAAGGAAAACCGTAAACAATGCATGCAGGGCAGAACTAGGCCAATATCCATTAATAATCACTATCCAAAAAAGAGCCACCAAATTCTGGAAACACCTAGAAATGAGTAACCCCCAATGCTATCATTACGAAGCCCTGAAATGCCAAGAGAGGACCATAAAGAAGAATACCCTCAGTCAACTAGTCCTGGGACTCAGTGAAGTAACTACTAACACTACTAACAATAACCAGCCCCAGGACAGTGACAGCGTAACACAAAGAATTCGACCCAACACAATCGTCGCTAAGCAAAAGGAAAAATATCTGTCATATTGGGCAGAAACAACAAAAACCCAAAGCAAACTCAATTGCTACTTGGCCCTAAACAGACAATACAACATGGCTGATTACCTGACCATGGTAAAGGATAGCAAACTGAGAAAAACCTTGACAATGTACAGACTTAGTGAACATAGCCTGGCGATCGAAAAAGGTAGACACAGGCAGACCCGGCTACCAAGAGAGGACAGGATATGCTCTCACTGCAGTCAGGGAGTGGTGGAGACAGAGATGCACTTCCTCACAGCTTGTAGAAAATATCAGGGCATAAGGGAGAATTTCTACCCAAAATTCTCAAAAATATGCCCGGAATTCAGAAATTTGAATGACGACCAAAAACTCCCATATCTACTAGGGGAAGAGAGAAATTGTGTAACATTAGCGGCACACTATGTTACAGCTTGCCATAAACAGAGGGACAACCACTAAATATAAGAAAAGAGTATATATAAATTATATGAATGTATATTTATACACTCAGGGATATATCTGTTTATACACTGTATGGATAGTTCTGTATTTTTGTGTACAAACATGAATGTTTTTCGATGCTTTGGCAACATAAGATGTAACGTCATGCCAATAAAGCGATTTGAATTGAATTGAATTGAATTGAGAGAGGGAGAGGGGGAGTGAGGGGGAGTGAGAGTGAGGGAGAGAGTGGGAGAGAGAGAGGGAGAGTGAGGGAGAGTGAGTGAGAGGGAGAGTGAGAGAGAGTGAGAGAGAGTGAGAGTGGGGGAGAGAAAGTGAGGGGGAGAGAGAGGGGGAGAGACTGAGTGACTGAGAGGGAGAGTGAGTGAGAGGGAGAGTGAGTGAGAGGGAGAGTGAGGGGGAGAGTGAGAGTGAGAGTGAGGGTGAGAGTGAGGGCGAGAGTGTGAGGGAGAGAGAGTGAGAGAGGGGAGAGAGTGAGTGAGTGAGAGGGAGAGTGAGAGTGAGGGGGAGAGTGAGAGTGAGGGGGAGAGTGAGAGTGAGAGAGAGGGGGAGAGTGAGAGAGAGAGAGGGGGAGAGAGAGAGAGTGAAAGTGAGGGGGAGAGAGAGAGAGTGAGGGTGAGGGGGAGACAGAGAGAGAGTGAGGGGGAGAGTGAGGGTGAGGGGAGAGTGAGGGTGAGAGAGAGAGAGTGAGAGGGAGGGGGAGTGAGAGGGAGAGAGAGAGAGAGAGAGTGAGAGGGAGGGAGAGAGAGAGTGAGTGAGGGAGAGGGGGGGAGAGAGAGTGAGAGAGGGGGAGAGTGAGGGAGAGAGGGGGAGAGTGAGAGAGAGAGTGAGTGAGAGTGAGAGAGAGAGAGAGAGGGGGGAGAGAGTGAGAGTGAGGGAGAGAGGGGGGGAGAGAGAGAGTGAGGGGGAGGGAGAGAGTGAGAGAGAGAGTGAGAGTGAGGGAGAGAGGGGGGGAGAGGGAGTGAGAGAGGGGGAGAGTGAGGGGGAGAGGGAGAGAGAGAGAGTGAGGGGGAGGGAGAGAGTGAGAGAGGGTGAGAGTGAGTGAGAGTGAGAGAGAGTGAGAGAGAGTGAGTGAGTGAGAGTGAGGGAGGGACAGAGGGAGAGAGAGTGAGGGGGAGAGAGAGTGAGAGAGGGGGAGAGGGAGAGAGTGAGGGGGAGAGTGAGAGTGAGGGAGAGAGAGTGAGGGGGAGAGTGAGAGAGTGAGGGGGAGAAGGGAGGGGGAGAGTGAGAGAGAGAGGGAGAGAGAGAGAGTGAGGGAGAGAGTGAGAGAGTGAGAGTGAGGGGGAGGGAGAGAGTGAGAGAGTGTGAGGGAGAGAGAGAGGGTGAGTGAGAGTGAGGGAGAGAGGGGGGGAGAGAGAGTGAGGGGGAGAGGGGGGAGAGAGAGTGAGGGGGGAGAGAGAGAGAGTGAGGGGGAGGGAGGGAGAGGGAGAGAGAGAGTGAGGGGGAGGGAGAGAGAGTGAGGGGGAGGGTGAGAGTGAGAGAGGGGGAGGGTGAGACTGAGAGAGTGAGAGTGAGGGAGAGTGAGGGGGAGAGAGAGAGAGTGAGTGAGAGTGGGAGAGAGAGAGTGAGGGAGAGAGGGGGGAGAGAGAGAGTGAGGGGGAGAGAGAGAGAGAGAGGGAGAGTGAGAGTGAGGGGGAGAGAGTGAGGGAGAGAGAGTGAGGGAGTGAGAGAGAGTGAGGGGGAGAGTGAGGGAGAGAGTGAGAGTGAGGGGGAGAGAGAGTGAGGGGGAGGGAGAGAGAGAGAGAGTGAGGGGAGAGAGAGAGTGAGGGGGAGAGAGAGAGTGAGGGGGAGAGAGAGAGAGAGTGAGGGGGAGAGCGAGAGTGAGGGGGAGAGAGAGAGAGAGTGAGGGGGAGAGAGAGAGAGTGAGGGGGAGAGAGAGAGTGAGGGGGAGAGAGAGAGTGAGGGGGAGAGAGAGAGAGTGAGAGGGAGAGAGAGAGTGAGGGGGAGAGAGAGAGAGTGAGGGGGAGAGAGAGAGTGAGGGGGAGAGAGTGAAGTGAGGGCGAGAGAGAGGGAGAGAGGGGGAGAGAGAGAGAGTGAGGGGGAGAGAGAGAGAGTGTGGGAGAGGGAGAGAGTGAGGGGGAGAGTGAGAGAGAGTGAGGGAGAGTGAGGGAGTGAGAGTGAGGGGGAGAGGGAGAGAGAGAGAGAGGGAGAGTGAGATTGAGGGGGAGAGAGTGAGGGGGAGAGAGAGAGGGAGAGTGAGAGTGAGGGGGAGAGAGAGAGGGAGAGAGAGAGGGGGGAGAGAGAGAGAGAGGGGGAGAGAGAGAGAGAGGGGGGAGAGTGAGGGAGAGTGAGAGGGGGAGAGAGAGATAGAGAGAGAGAGAGAGAGAGAGAGAGAGTGAGGGGGACAGAGTGAGGGAGAGAGAGGGAGAGTGAGAGTGAGGGAGAGAGAGGGAGCGTGAGCGTGAGGGTGAGGGGAAGTGAGAGAGGGAGAGGGAGAGAGAGTGAGGGGGAGAGAGAGAGAGAGTGAGAGTGAGGGGGAGAGAGAGGGAGGGGGGGAGAGAGAGGGAGGGGGGGAGAGAGAGGGGGGCGAGAGAGAGAGGGAGAGTGAGGAGAGGAGGGAGAGGGAGAGTGAGGGGGAGAGGGAGAGTGAGGGGGAGAGAGAGAGAGAGGGAGAGAGTGAGTGTGGGGGAGAGAGAGAGGGAGAGAGTGAGGGGGAGAGAGAGAGAGGGGGAGAGAGAGACTTATTGTCAGACACTAACACAATACAGAAACACACTCAGAACCAAAAAAGAGCAATATATTAAGAATACACTCAGCTCCATTGAGGAATCCATTGATTCCAATTGTTTCTGGGACAACTGGAATACATTACACAAAAAACAACACGACGAATTGGCCATTCAAAATGGAGACACATGGGAAAACCACTTTGAAAAATTATACCAGAAAAACACACTAAGGCCAGAGCAACACCAAAAATGCATTAAACTGGAAAAGCTCGAAATGGCCATAAAAGATAACCAAAACCCGCTAGACTCCATAATAACAGAAAAAGAACTTTTTGAAAAACTCAAGGACCTGCGACCAGGAAAAGCTTGCGGGGCAGACGGCATACTAAGTGAGATGATTAAACACACAGACGATAAAATGAAACTGGCTATCCTAAAACTCTTCAACTTGGTTCTGAGTGTCGGTTACTTCCCTGATATCTGGAACAAAGGACTCATAACGCCCATATACAAAAGTGGGGACAAAGTCGACCCAAATAACTATCGAGGCATCTGTGTAAACAGTAACCTGGGGAAGGTATTCTGTAGTATCATAAACAAAAGACTTATAAGCTTCCTTGCGGAGCACAATGTCTTGAGTAAAAGCCAAATTGGATTCCTGCCAAACTATAGAACATCAGATCATATCTTCACCCTACAGACCCTAATTGACAAACACGTTCATCAAAACAAAAGCAAAATCTACGCATGCTTTATAGATTTCCAGAAGGCTTTCGATTCCATCTGGCACGACGGTTTATTCCTGAAACTTATCGAAAGCGGGGTAGGGGGAAAAACATATGATGTAATTAAATCAATGTATACAAACAACAAATGTGCAGTTAAAATTGGAGACAAACAAACAAAATACTTCCCACAGGGGCGGGGGGTGACGCAGGGCTCGCCAATCTCACCGACACTCTTTAATATTTACATAAATGAACTGGCAAAACTACTTGAACAATCTACAGCACCCGGCCTCACCCTATATGAATCCAAGGTTAAATTCCTCCTCTATGCAGATGACCTGGTTCTGCTGTCACCAACTAAGGAGGTTCTACAGCAGAACCTGGATCTGCTGGAGTCGTACTGCCAGACTTGGGCCCTGACAATAAATCCCCAAAAAACCAAAGTCCTTGTGTTCCAGCAAAGATCCAGACATCAGGGACCCAAAATAAATTTCACGCTAGGATCAACCAAAATTGAACAAACCACTAACTACACATACTTGGGCTTAAAAATCAGTTCTACAGGAAATTTCAAACTGGCTGTGAATGAACTGAAAGAGAAAGCAAGAAGGGCTTTCTATGCCATTAAAAAATCAATCCAAATAGAAATCCCAATTAGCATTTGGCTCAAAATTTTCAAATCAGTAATTGAACCAATTGCACTCTATGGCAGTGAGGTGTGGGGACCGCTAACACAACAAGAATTTGCAAAATGGGACAAACACCCAATTGAGATCTGCAGAATTCTGTAAAAGTATCCTCCGGACTCAAAGGAAAACCATAAACAATGCATGCAGGGCAGAACTAGGCCAATATCCATTAATAATCACTATCCAAAAAAGAGCCACCAAATTCTGGAAACACCTAGAAATGAGCAACCCCTAATGCTATCATTACGAAGCCCTGAAATGCCAAGAGAGGACCATGAAGAAGAATACCCTCAGTCAACTAGTCCTGGGACTCAGCGAAGTAACTACTAACACTACTAACAATAACCAGCCCCAGGACAGTGACAGCGTAACACAAATAATTCGACCCAACACAATCGTCGCTAAGCAAAAGGAAAAATATCTGTCATATTGGGCAGAAACAACAAAAACCCAAAGCAAACTCAATTGCTACTTGGCCCTAAACAGACAATACAACATGGCTGATTACCTGACCATGGTAAAGGATAGCAAACTGAGAAAAACCTTGACAATGTACAGACTTAGTGAACATAGCCTGGCGATCGAAAATGGTAGACACAGGCAGACCCGGCTACCAAGAGAGGACAGGATATGCTCTCACTGCAGTCAGGGAGTGGTGGAGACAGAGATGCACTTCCTCACAGCTTGTAGAAAATATCAGGGCATAAGGGAGAATTTCTACCCAAAATTCACAAAAATATGCCCGGAATTCAGAAATTTAAATGACGACCAAAAACTCCCATACCTACTAGGGGAAGAGAGAAATTGTGTAACATTAGCGGCACACTATGTTACAGCTTGCCATAAACAGAGGGACAACCACTAAATATAAGAAAAGAGTATATATAAATTATATGAATGTATATTTATACACTCAGGGATATATCTGTTTATACACTGTATGGATAGATCTGTATTTTTGTGTACAAACATGAATGTTTTTCGATGCTTTGGCAACATAAGATGTAACATGTCATGCCAATAAAGCGATTTGAATTGAATTGAATTGAATTGAGAGAGGGAGAGGGAGAGTGAGGGGGAGAGAGAGAGAGAGAGTGAGAGTGAGGGAGAGAGTGGGAGAGTGAGAGAGTGAGAGTGAGGGAGAGAGAGAGAGTGTGAGAGGGAGAGTGGGGGAGAGAGAGAGGGAGAGTGAGGGGGAGAGAGAGGGAGAGTGAGGGGGAGAGAGAGAGGGAGAAAGAGAGTGAGAGTGAGGGGGAGAGAGGGAGAGGGAGGGGGAGAGAGAGGGAGAGAGAGAGTGAGGGAGAGAGAGAGGGCGGTGAGGGAGAGTGAGAGGGAGAGGGAGAGAGAGAGGGAGAGTGAGGGGGAGAGAGAGAGGGAGAGAGAGGGAGAGTGAGGGGGAGAGAGTGAGAGGGGGAGAGAGAGAGCGAGAGAGAGGGAGAGAGAGAGAGTGGGAGAGAGGGAGAGAGAGACAGGGAGAGTGAGGGGGAGAGAGAGGGAGAGAGAGAGAGGAAGAGAGAGGGAGAGTGAGGGAGAGAGAGAGAGTGGGAGAGAGGGAGAGAGAGACAGGGAGAGTGGGGGAGAGAGGGAGAGGGAGAGTGAGGGGGAGAGAGAGGGAGAGTGAGGGGGAGAGAGTGAGGGGGAGAGAGAGGGAGAGAGAGAGAGAGAGAGAGAGGGAGAGAGAGAGACAGGGAGAGTGAGGGGGAGAGAGAGAGAGTGAGGGGACCTGCACCACTCCTGCCCTACAGGGGAACAGGACCACCTCCAGCCAGACAGAGGGAGAGGTGCTCAGGGCGTTCGCAATACCACAGACAGAGACAATCCATTAAGAGACATAATGCAGACGCGCAGCAGCATCTACTCCCGCCTTATGGATCAGAAAAAATAAGGACTAGGTATTAGAAAGAGTTGTAACCAATTATTCTCAGCATTTATAGACAATTGAAATGTTCTTTTTTCCCCCATTTCGACACAACAAACACATACCACTATTTATCATATTTTAACCTATCACAGTAAAAGATCTAACTTAACATGAAATCCTTATATATCTCAACCTGGAATATCCAAGGTCTACACTCTTCTGTGCTTGGCATGAAGAGTAGGACCCCAGAGTTCCTAGATGAAATTAAAGATCTGGATATTATCTTTTTACAGGAAACCTGGTGTAGAGGAGAAGGGTCAACTGGTTGTCCCCATGGGTACACAGAGCTGGTGGTCCCCTCCAATAAACTGCCAGGAGTAACCCAGGGCAGAGACTGGAGGCATACTGATTTGGTTTAAAACAGAGCTTAGGAATTACATTAAATTTATAAAAAAGGGCGAAAACCACATATGGCTCAAAATTAAGAGGGGCATCATCTCTAGCATGCAAGATGTTTTCATTTGCGCACTCTATATCCCCCCGATAGAATCCCCGTACTTTAAAGAAGACACCTTCTCCAACATTGAGAGGGAGATTATCCAATTCCAGGCCCAGGGGAACGTGTTGATCTGTGGGGACCTCAACTCAAGAACTGGCGAAGAACCAGACTTCACCAATAATCAGGGGAACAATTACATATTTGGGAATAACCACTTTGATCTCCCTTTCCATCCACACAGGTATAACTGCGACAAACAGACAAATGCTAACAGAAAACAGCTCCTGCAGCTCTGTCGAAGCCTGGGTCTGTACATTGTCAATGGTAGGTTCATGGGAGACTACCTAGGAAGATCCACCTATTGCTCACCTCTTGGCTTCAGCACCGTAGACTATATGATTACGGATTTGGACTCATCCTCTTTCAGAGCATTCACAGTCAAACCACAAACAACACTGTCAGACCACAGTCAAATTACTGTGTATCTAAATAGGACAGAAACAACCAACACAGAAACACAACCCAGTAAGCTGTACAACATTAAAAAATCATACAGATGGGCCAAAAACAGCACGGAAAAATACCAGAAAGCAATTAACAATCAATCAACTCAAGCTCTCTTGGACACCTTTCTGGAAAACACATACACTCACAATAAAGAAGGCGTAAACCGGTCGGTGAATAACCTAAATAATATTTTTGATAATTTGGCATCAATGTCAAACTTGAAAGTTCGCAAGAACAAACCCAAAACAAACAACTACGAAAAATGGTTTGACTCAGATTGCCATAACATGAGGAAAAAACTCAGAAAAATATCAAACCAAAAACACAGACAGCCAGAAAATGAGGAATTACGCTTTACTTATTGTCAGGCACTAACACAATACAAAAACACACTCAGAACCAAAAAAGAGCAGTATATTAAGAATACACTCAGCTCCATTGAGGAATCTATTGATTCTAATTGTTTCTGGGACAACTGGAATACATTACACAAAAAACAACACGACGAATTGGCCATTCAAAACGGAGACACATGGGAAAACCATTTTGAAAAATTATACCAGAAAAACACACTAAGCCCAGAGCAATATCAAATATGCAAAAAACTGAAAAAGCTTGAATTGGCCATAAAAGATAACCAAAACCCGCTAGACCCCCTAATAACTGAAAAAGAGCTATTTGATAAACTCAAGGACCTGCGACCAGGAAAAGCTTGCGGTGCAGATGGCATCCTAAGCGAAATGATAAAACACACGGACGATAAAATGAAATGGGCTATCCTAAAACTCTTCAACTTGGTTCTGATTGTCGGTTACTTCCCTGATATCTGGAACAAAGGACTCATAACGCCCATATACAAAAGTGGAGACAAAGTTGACCCAAATAACTATCGAGGCATCTGTGTAAACAGTAACCTGGGGAAGGTATTCTGTAGTATCATAAACAAAAGACTTATAAACTTCCTTGAGGAGCACAATGTCTTGAGTAAAAGCCAAATTGGATTCCTAGCAAACTATAGAACATCGGATCATATCTTCACCCTACACACCCTAATTGACAAACATGTTCATCAAAACAAAAGCAAAATTTTTGCCTGCTTTATAGATTTCCAGCAGGCTTTCGATTCCATTTGGCACAACGGTCTATTCTTGAAACTTATTGAAAGTGGTGTAGGGGGAAAAACATATGATGTAATTAAATCAATGTACACAAACAGTAAATGTGCAGTTAAAATTGGAGACAAACAAACAAAATACTTCCCACAGGGGCGTGGTGTGACGCAGGGCTCGCCCATCTCACCAACACTCTTTAATATTTACATAAATGAATTGGCAAAACTACTTGAACAATCTACAGCACCCGGCCTCACCCTATATGAATCCAAGGTTAAACTCCTCCTCTATGCAGATGACCTGGTTCTGCTGTCACCAACTAAGGAGGGTCTACAGCAGAACCTGGATCTGCTAGAGTCATTCTGTCAGACCTGGGCCCTGAAAATAAACCCCCAAAAAACCAAAGTTCTTGTGTTCCAGCAAAGATCCAGACATCAGGGACCCAGAATAAATTTCACACCAGGAACAACTAAAATTGAACAAACCACTAACTACACATACTTGGGCTTAAAAATCAGTTCTATGGGAAACTTTCATTTGGCTGTGAATGAACTGAAAGAGAAAGCAAGAAGGGCTTTCTATGCCATTAAGAAGTCAATCCAAATTGAAATTCCAATTGTCATTTGGCTCAAAATTTTTAAATCAGTAATTGAACCAATTGCACTCTATGGCAGTGAGGTGTGGGGTCCGCTAACACAACAAGAATTCGCAAAATGGGACAAACATCCAATTGAGATCCTGCATGCAGAATTCTGTAAAAGTATTCTCCGGACTCAGAGGAAAACCACAAACAATGCATGCAGGGCAGAACTAGGCCAATATCCACTACTAATTAATATCCAAAAACGAGCCATCAAATTTTGGAAACACCTAAAAATGAGCAACCCCCACTGCTATCATTACGAAGCCTTGAAATGCCAAGAGATGATCATAGAGAAGAATCCCCTCAGTCAACTAGTCCTGGGACTCAGTGAAGTAACTACCAACACTACTAATAATAACCAGCTGCAGGACAGTGACATCCTAGCACAGAGAATTCGACCCAACACAATTATCACTAAACAAAAGGAAAAATATTTGACCTATTGGACAGAAACGACAAAACCCCAAAACAAACTCGATTGCTATTTGGCTCTAAACAGACAATACACCATGGCTGAATACCTGACCATGGTAAAGGATAGCAAACTGAGAAAAGCCTTGACAATGTACAGACTTAGTGAACATAGCCTGGCCATCGAAAAAGGCAGACACAGGCAGACCTGGCTGCCAAGAGAGGACAGGATATGCTCTCACTGCAGTCAGGGAGTGGTGGAGACAGAGATGCACTTCCTCACAACTTGCGGAAACTATCAGGACATAAGGGAGAATTTTTACCCAAAATTCACAAAAATATGCCCTGAATTCAAAAATCTGAATGACCACCAGAAGCACCCATATCTATTGGGGGAACAGAGCAAATGTGTAACTATAGCGGCAAACTATGTTACAGCTTGCCACAAGCAGAGGGACAACCAGTGACATATTAAATCTATGGTGTGGAGATGCCGGAGTTGGACTGGGGTGGACAAATGTAAGAAGTCACACAACACCAGGTTATAGTCCGACAGCTTTATTTGAAATCACAAGCTTTCAGAGTGCTGCTCCTTCTTCAGGTGAAGTGGAGAAATGCATAAAGACACAGCTTATATAGTCAGAGAATCATGTCAGATGTTTACAGGTAATCTTTCCAACTGCCATTTATCACACCTCGGCAGAGAGATAATCACAGCAGTCAAAGGTGTGAATGGTGTCCAAACAGGTCAGTCAGGGAAACATTACATCAAAGAACAATGAGGTGGGGTCACAAGGGGTCAAATATTGCAGATGCTGGGGTCTGTATGAAAAACAAAAAAACAGACAAAAAACATTTTTTTTGGCTGGAAATCACAGCAGGTCCGGCCGCATCTGTGTAGAGAGAACAAGCCAATGTCGACACGAGTCTGGATGACCCTGCATCAGGTGGGGTTACATGTAGCACCAAGATCTCGGTTGAGGCCGTCCTCATGGGTGCGGAACTTGGCTATCAGTTTCTGCTCGACGATTTTGCGTTGTCGTGTGTCTCGAAGGCCACCTTGGAGAATGCTTACCCGAAGATCGGAGGCTGAATGTCCTTGACTGCTGAAGTGTTCCCCGACTGGGAGGGAACACTCCTGCCTGGTGATTGTTGCGCGGTGTCCGTTCATCCGTTGTCGCAGTGTCTGCATGGTCTCGCCTCAGTACTCAACACCAACAACAGCCAATCTCCAGACGCCATCCTACAACTCATCCGCTTCATCCTTGACCACAATGTCTTCACCTTCGACAACCAGTTCTTTACCCAAACACACGGAACAGCCATGGGGACCAAATTCGCACCCCAATACGCAAACATCTTCATGCACAAGTTCGAGCAAGACTTCTTCGCTGCACAGGATCTCCAACCAACGCTATACACCAGATACATCGACGACATTTTCTTCCTATGGCCCCACGGCGAAGAATCACTGAAAAGACTACACAATAACATCAACAAGTTCCATCCCACCATCAAACTCACCATGGACTACTCCTCAAATCAGTCTCATTCCTGGACACACGAATCTCCATCAAAGACGGACACCTCAGCACTTCACTCTACCGCAAGCCCACGGACAACCTCACGATGCTTCACTTCTCCAGCTTCCACCCTAACCATGTTAAAGAAGCCATCCCCTATGGACAAGCCCTGCGAATACACAGGATCTGCTCAGACGAGGAGGAACGCGATGGACACCTACAGACACTGAAAGACGCCCTTGTAAGAACGGGATATGACGCTCGACTCGTCGATCGACAGTTCCGACGGGCCACAGCGAAAAATCGCATAGATCTCCTCAGAAGACAAACACGGGACACAACCAACAGAGTACCCTTCGTCGTCCAGTACTTCCCCGGAGCGGAGAAACTACGCCATGTTCTTCGCAGCCTTCAACATGTCATCGATGATGACGAACACCTCGCTAAGGCCATCCCCACGCCTCCACTACTCGCTTTCAAACAGCCGCCTAACCTCAAACAGACCATCGTTCGCAGCAAATTACCCAGCTTTCAGGAGAACAGCGACCACAACACCACACAACCCTGCCACAGCAACCTCTGCAAGACATGCCAGATCATCAACACAGATACCATCATCACACGTGAGGACACCACCCACCAGGTACATGGTACATACTCATGTGACTCGGCCAACGTTGTCTACCTCATACGTTGCAGGAAAGGATGCCCCGGAGCATAGTACATCGGCGAGACCAGCAGTCGGGGGAACACTTCAGCAGTCAAGGACATTCAGCCTCCGATCTTCGGGTAAGCATTCTCCAAGGTGGCCTTCGAGACCTCCAAACAGTAAGGCGGAGGTTGGGGCTGGCATTCAAAGAGAAATTAAAGAAGCGTGCAATAAGGGCACAGCAGTCATCATGGGTGACTTTAATCTACATATAGATTGGGCCAACCAAATGAGTAACAATACTGTGGAGGAGGAATTCCTGGAGTGTTTACGGGATGGTTTCCTGGACCAATATGTCGAGGAACCAACCAGAGGTCAGGCCATCTTAGACTGGGTATTATGTAACGAGAAAGGATTAATTAGCAATCTTGTTGTAAGAGGCCCCTTGGGTCGGAGCGATCATAATATGATCAAATTCTTCATTAAGATGGAGAATGAAGTAGTTGACTCGGAGACTAGGGTCCTCAATTTAAATAAAGGAAACTATGATGGTCTGAGGAGTGAGTTGGGTAGGATTGATTGGGGAATGGCACTCAAAGGGTTGACGGTGGATAGGCAATGGCAAACATTCAAAGACCGAATGGATGAACTACAGAATTTGTTCATCCCAGTTTGGCATAAAAATAAAACAAAAAAGGTGACCCAACCGTGGCTAACAAGGGAAATTAGGGATAGCATAAGGTCCAAGGAGAGGGCATATAAATTGGCCAGAAAAAGCAATAACCCTGAGGATTGGGAGCAGTTTAAGATTCAACAAAGGAGGACAAAGGGATTAATTAAGAAAGGGAAAATAGAATATGAAAGTAAGCTTGCAGAGAACATAAAAACTGACTGTAAAAGCTTTTATAGATATGTGAAGAGAAAAAGATTGGTGAAGTCAAGCGTAGGTCCCTTGCAGTCAGAATCGGGGGAATTTATAATGGGGAACAAAGAAATGGCAGACCAACTAAATACATATTTTGGTTCTGTCTTCACAAAGGAGGACACAAATAACCTCCCAGAGATGCCGGGTGGAACTGAAAGAAATCAGTATTTGTAGGGAAATGGTGTTAGGAAAATTGATGGGACTGAAGGCTGATAAATCCCCAGGGCCTGATAATCTACATCCCAGGGTACTTAAGGAAGTGGCCCTAGAAATAGTAGATGCATTGCTGGTCATCTTCCAGAACTCGATAGACTCTGGAACGGTACCCATGGATTGGCGGGTAGCTAATGTTACACCACTACTCAAAAAAGGTGGTAGAGAAAAGGCGGGGAATTATAGACCGGTAAGCTTGACATCGGTAGTGGGGAAAATGCTAGAGTCCATTACAAAAGATGTAATAGCAGAGCACTTGGAAAGCAGTGACTGGATCGGACAAAGTCAACATGGATTTACAAAAGGTAAATCATGCTTGACTAATCTACTGGAATTTTTTGAGGATGTAACTGGTAAAATAGATAAGGGAGAACCAGTGGATGTGGTGTATTTGGACTTTCAGAAGGCTTTCGATAAGGTCCCGCATAAGAGATTAGCGTGCAAAATTAAGGCACATGGGATTGGGGGCAAGGTATTGACTTGGATAGAGAACTGGTTGGCGGACAGAAAGCAAAGAGTTGGAATAAACGGGTCGTTTTCCGAGTGGCAGGCAGTGACTAGTGGGGTACCGCAAGGATCGGTCCTAGGACCCCAGCTGTTCACAATATATATTAATGATCTGGACGAGGGAATTGGATGTAATAGCTCCAAATTTGCAGACGACACAAAGCTGGGGGGGAGGGTATGCTGTGAGGAGGATGTCGTGAAACTCCAGCACGATTTGGACAGGTTGGGTGATTGGGCAGAAACATGGCAAATGCACTATAATGTGGATAAATATGAGGTTATCCACTTTGGTGGCAAAAACAGGAAGGCAGATTATTATTTGAATGGTAATAGTTTGGGAGAAGGGGAAGTGCAAAGAGACCTGGGTGTTCTTGTACACCAGTCGCTGAAGGTAAGCATGCAGGTGCAGCAGGCGGTTAAGAAGGCAAATGGTATGTTGGCCTTCGTAGCAAGAGGGTTCGAGTACAAGAACAAGGATGTCTTGCTACAGTTGTACAGGGCCTTGGTGAGACCACACCTTGAGTATTGTGTGCAGTTTTGGTCGCCTTACCTGAGGAACGACGTTCTTGCCATGGAAGGAGTGCAGCGAAGATTCACCAGGCTGATACCTGGGATGGCAGGAATGACGTATGAGGAGAGATTGGGTCGATTGGCCTTATACTCACTGGAGTTTAGAAGATTGAGAGGGGATCTCATCGAAACCTATGAAATTCTGTCAGGCCTGGACAGACTAGATGCAGGAAGGATGTTTCTGATGGCTGGGGAGTCCAGAACCAGGGGTCATAGTCTAAGGATAAGGGGCAAGCCATTTAGGACTGAAATGAGGAGGAATTTCTTCACCCAGAGAGTGGTGAACCTGTGGAATTCTCTGCCACAGAGGGCGGTGGAGGTCAGTTCATTAAGTATATTCAAGAAAGGGTTGGATATATTTCTTAAGGCTAAATTGAATGGCGGAGCAGGCTCGAAGGGCCGAATGGCCTACTCCTGCTCCTATCTTCTATGTATCTATGTATCTATGACAGGGAAGTGGGGCAAATCAATAAATTTTATGTGCCATTATAAGAAAAGGAAACTTAACAACAGAACATTTTGTCAAACATCCATGTGCATACCTTTGGTGACTTACAATTTCTTTAACTTATGCTTCCTACCACTTCTACGTGGTATATCCTGTGTGGCTTCAGCGGCGGTAGAGGCCGGCTGCTCAGATCCCTGCCCAGACTGCTGAGATGTTTTTGGCCAACGACCTCTGGGTTTTGGAGCCCCTGAGGGCCACGTCAAAGACTGCTCCACCTGTACCTGTGCAGGGGCAGCCTCGGCCATCAGGAGAAGAGGCAGCACGTGGGGTTCTGACTGATGGGACGGGGAGTGGGAGGACAACGAGTGAGAAATGGGAACGCGTTGAGTGGAGTTCCCACTTCCATGTCCCCACTCACCATCATCCCTCTCCTGGGCCAGCGCCACATCACTCCTAACTCTCTGTTGAATAGCAGCTTGTTTAAGATCAGTGAGGTGCTGTAGGGTCAGGGATAAGGTATCTGTCATCCTGTTTAAGGTGGCAGCCATCTCCTGCACGGCTGTGGTCATGGCCTGCATGGATTCATTTAAGATATGTACTTGATGCTCCATGGAGGTGGCCACTCACTCATGGCAGACATTCTCACAATTCTCTGCTCTGCCAATTCACTAGTGATCAAGTTGGACCCCTCCATCCTCTCCGCTACTGTGGAGAGTGTGCGTGGCACGTCTGTCGGCACCTGGCTAAGTTGCTGATGCACCTCTAGCATTCTCCTTCTCAACGATAGCCCCCGGGGTTCAGCACCAGAGCTTCGAAAGGATTACATCCGCCCCCCCCCCCCCACCCCGCCAAACACAGACACTCCACAGCTGTCCCTGGCACCAGTATCTGCTTGTGCTCTCTTGTGCGGTGTGAATCAGCAGGTGAAAACCCAACTGACTGTCTAAGTGGACCCACTGAGGTGGGAGTATTTGTGCTGGTGCATGGCTGTACGTCCTGTGATGGTGCACCCTCAGAAGGAATGAGGTCCTCTGAGGAATTGTCCTCCTGCATGTCCTGCGACACTTGCTGTACACATGAAGGCTCTGGAAGACAAAAGGGATATGAGTTAGTTGTGGCAAAGTCACAATCTTGACAATCACCATACTCAGTCTTCTCATCGTTCAGTTTTGTGTCATTTGCAAATTTTGAAATTGTACTTCCAATTTCCGAGTCCAAATCGTTTATGTAAATTGTGAACAGCAGTGGACCCAGCATTGACCCTTGTGGAGCACCACTACCCACATTCTGCCAGTCTGAGGAACTACCATTAACTCCTGCTCTCTGTTTTTCTGATATCAATATCTATTACAAGCCCACTGACTTCCACAGTTACCTTGACCCCCCTTCCTGGAAGGACTATTCCATTCTCCCAGTTTCTGCTTCTCCATCACACCTGTTCTGACGATGCCACCTTCCACACCAGTGCTTCTGATATCTCTTCCTTTTTCCTCAACTGATTCCCTTCCACTGTGGTTCTTCAACAGTGTCCTTCAACAATGTCCGTTCCATTCCCCGCACTCTGTCCTCACACCTTCCCCCCTCTCAGAACCACAATAGGGTTCCCCTTGTCCTCACCTTCCACCCCACCAGCCTCCACATTCAACGGATAATCTTCCGCCATTTCCGCCACCTCCAGTGCGATGCCACCACTAAACACATCTTCCCCTCCCCTCCTCTTTCAGCATTCCGAAGGAACTGTTCCCTCCGCAACACACTGGCCCACTTTTCCATCATCCCAACATCCGCTCCCCTTCCCACGGCACCTTCACGTGCAAGCACAGGAGATGCAACACCTGCCCTTTTACCTCCACCCTTCCCACTGTCCAGGGCCCCAAACACTCCTTCCAGGGGAACAACAATTTACATGTACTTCTTTCAATTTAGTATACAATATTTGATGCTCACAATCCGGTGTCCTCAAATTGGGGAGACCAAAGGCAGATTGGGTGATCACTTTGCTGAACAGCTGTGTGTGATCTTTAGCTTACAGTCGCCTGTCATTTAAATTTTCCGTCCCACTCCGACCTCGGTGTTCTCGGCCTCCGACACTGTCCCAATGAAGCTCAACGCAAGCTCGAGGAAGAGCACTTCACCTTTTGATAAGGCACTTTACCACCTGCCAGACCATTGTGTCATTCTTATGTTTACAGGCTTCAGAGCACTGATGAACCAACATTGAGAAGAAACAACTTGCATTTATATAGCGCCTTTAATGTAGTGAGATATTCCAAGGCGCTTCACAGCCATGTAATGAGACTAAATTTGACACCGAGCCACATAAGGAGATATTAGGGCAGGTGACCAAAAGCTTGGTCAAAGAAGTAAGTTTTAAGAAGCGTCTCAAAGGAGGAGAGCGTGGTTGAGAGGCGGAGAGGTTTAAGGAGGGAATTCCAGAGCTTAGGGCCTAAGCAGCTGAAGGCACGGCCGCCAATGGTGGAGCGATGAAAATCAGGGATGGACAAGTGGCTAGAGTTGGAGGATCACAGAGATCTCAGAGGTTTGTAGGGCTGGGGAAGGTGACAGAGATAGGGAGGGGCGTGGCCATGCAGGGATTTGAACATGAGGATGAGGATTTTAAAATTGAGGTTTTGCTGGTCCAGGAGCCAGTGTAGGTCAGAGACCACAGGGGTGATACGGGTGAACGGGACTTGGTACGAGTTAGGACACGAGCTTAAGTTTATGGAGGGTGGAAGATGAGAGGCCGGACATAGGAGCATTGGAATAGCAGAGTCTGGAGGTAACAAAAGGACGGGAGTTTAAACCACACAACATTTTTCTCAGTGCTGCCACTCATATTGCGTCTCTTTCTCACCAATGTGTGCTCTGGCTGTAGGATCAAGAGTTTGTCTAAAATTCCTCTCTCCACCATTTTAGCAGAGTTATTGGCCCAGAAATTCGGGTCCCCACGGGTGAGTACGCACGGGGTACTCACCTGTAGGCCCAATGGAAGTGCCAGTTTCCTGCTTGCACTGCGCATGCGCGGGGAACCGGCACTTCCGTTCCCCTGAAAGAAGGGGTTCAGAGTTCGAACGCGTGCGCGGGGGAGGCAGCGCGTGCGCATCGAACTTATGTTTTTCTGCAGGTTTTCCCGGGAGGGTAAGTCTCCAGAAGTTAGACATTTAAATACAGTCGCAAGGCCTGCTTTTAACAAGGTAAGTGCTGAATTAATTAAAATTAAAACATTTTTCCCACAGGTTTATTATTTTTAAATACTTTAAAGAAAGGTAAGTTTATTTTTAGCCCCGTTAGAAAATGTAATTAATTTTTTCAAAAATTTAAATTATTGTTTAAAATAGTTATTTCATGTAATTTATAGTTTATTTTAAAAATGTGATTTAAAAAAAATTTTTATTTGAGGTTTTAATGATGTTTTGGGGCTTATAGTATTTATAGGTTTGACAGCCCTTCCTGTCAAACTTATGAATGAAGCATTCCGTGCTACCATTGGCTCTCCATGGCCCACGTGATCCCAGTGGACGCATCGAACTAACTGCGCCCCTGGGATACGCAAGCACTGCGCGCCAGCAGTTGGAGCAGGCCCAGGATCACAATCCCACGCGGGCCCACAGCTCAACGGCCGGCGCGGTAAGTAAGTGCAGGTCGGAGGCCTGAATAGCAGAGTCTGGAGGTAACAAAAGGACGGGAGTTTAAACCACACAACATTTTTCTCAGTGCTGCCACTCATATTGCGTCTCTTTCTCACCAATGTGTGCTCTGGCTGTAGGAACAAGAGTTTGTCTAAAATTCCTCTCTCCACCATTTTAGCAGAGTTATTAAAGAAAGAACTTGGATTTATTTACAGCAGCTTTCATCACCTCAGGATGTCCCAAAGCGCTTTACAGCCAATGAAGTACTTTTGAAGTGTAGTCACTGTTGTAATGTAGGAAACACGGTAGTGAAATTGTGCACAGCAAGCTCCCAGACACAGCAATGTGATAATGACCAGATAATCTGAAATAGGGGTTGGTTGAGTGATACTCCCCTGCTCTTCTTCAAATAGTGCCATGGGATCTATTACATCCACCTGAGAGAGCAGACATCTCAGCCGAAAGACTGCCCCTCCGACAGTGCGGCGCTCCCTCAGTACTGCACTGGAGTGTCAGCCTAGATTATGTGCTCAAGTCTCTGGAGTGGGATTTGAACCACAGCTGACTGGGCCAGCATTCATATTCCACAGCAAAATTTCAAGGCCTGTTTCTTTTACATGTACTTGGTATTTAACTTTATGACTGTTGAAAACGTGCACACATAATCACAGAGAGATTTATTAGTAATCAATCTATCAACAAAAGCCATAAATAAGATTACTGGCAATAACTGGTTGCAGATGTAGTGCACACTGTGCAGATAGCAGTGGGACATGACAGCGCTGCTCACAGAACCTTCACCGCACTCGACCCTCCCTCCGCACTCGGCCCTCCCCCCGCACTCGGCCCTCCCTCCGCACTTGGCCCTCCCCCTGCACTCGGCCCTCCCTCCGCACTCGGCCCTCCCCCCGCACTCAGCCCTCCCCCCGCACTTGGCCCTCCCCCTGCACTCGGCCCCCTCCCTCCGCACTCGGCCCTCCCTCCGCACTCAGCCCTCCCCCCGCACTCGGCCCTCCCCCTGCACTCGACCCTCCCTCCCTCCGCACTCAGCCCTCCCCCTGCACTCGACCCTCCCTCCCTCCGCACTCGGCCCTCCCTCCCTCCACACTCGGCCCTCCCTCCGCACTCAGCCCTCCCTCCGCACTCGGCCCTCCCTCCCTCCGCACTCGGCCCTCCCTCCCTCCGCATTCGGCCCTCCCTCCCCCTGCACTCGGCCCCCCCTCCCTCCGCACTTGGCCCTCCCCCTGCACTCGGCCCTCCCTCCGCACTCGGCTCTCCCTCCGCACTCGGCCCTCCCTCCGCACTCGGCCCTCCCTCCGCACTCGACCCTCCTTCTCTCCGCACTCGGCCCTCCCTCCCACTGGTACAGTACTCCCAGGGTAACTAGCAGAGTGGATAAAAGGGAACCAGTGGATGTAGTATATTTGGATTTCCAAAAGGTATTCGATAAGGTGCCACATAAAAGGTTGCTGCGCAAGATAATGGCTGATGGGGTTGGGGTAATATAGTAGGATGGATAGAGGATTGGTTAACGGATAGAAAACAGAGAGTAGGGATAAACAGGTCATTTTCCGGTTGGCAGGCTGTAACTAGTGGGGTGCCGCAAGGATCAGTGCTTGGGCCTCAGCTATTTACAATTTTTATTAATGACTTAGATGAAGGGACTGAGTGTAATGAATCCAATTTTGCTGATGAGACAAAGCTAGGTGGGAAAGTAAACTGTGAGGAGGACACAAAGGGGGAGAAATTCGGTTGGTAACACCAGCGATTAGCGCCTAAAGAGGCTGAGAAGTGGGGCGCTAACCAACTAGCGCCCGGGCGCAGCGAACCCTGCGCCTCTTCCCATATTGAGTGGACTTTTAGCGCTGGCGCTAAATCTTAGCGCCCGCTCATGGGCGCAGGCAGATCATGACGTCATTTCAGTGTGCAACGCCTTTTTGGCGCCCCGGACCGGAAATTCAGTGGCGCCCCCCTCCGTTCCGCCTGGTGCTAATAAGGACAGCTTACCTGGAACGTTCCCCAGTCGCTCTCGGGCTGGGGGGGCGTTCTTTAAAGGGGACTGCACTGGTATAAATGCGGCAGCCATTTTGGGAGCACAACTTCTTCGAGAGTTTCACAGAGTTGCTGAGCTGCACTCTGAGAGCCATTTACCACTGAGCCAGCGCTGGCAGAGGAACTTCAGCCTTCTGACCATCATCTTGCTGCTGGTGAGCATTTACAATGGGAAAACTTTCTTGTGCGCTATTATTATGGGGGCTGCATTGGAGGGGAACGTCCTGCCGCTGAACCATCTGGAAAGGGCACAGAGACGCAGGGAGAGAGGGGCAGGCATGGCCAGACGGAGGAGGGCCAATAGACGTCGCCACACCAGACCTTATGCTGCCAGGGTTTTCCGACAGCAGTTCTCTTACTTGAACATGTCAGAGGAGCAGTGTCTCAGAAGGCTGCGCTTCAGAAAGGAGGTGGTGACTGAGCTGTGCCACCTGCTTCAGCCAGATCTGCAGCCTCAGATAAGGTGCAGGACCTCTCCGTCGGTGGCTGTCAAGATGACTGTTGCCCTGAACTTCTATGCGAGCGGCTCCTTTCAGGCCGCAACTGGGGGCATAGCCAACATATCGCAGCTTGCGGTGCATTGCTGCATCCGTCAAGTAACTGATGCCCTGTTTAAAAGGAGGCGGCAGTACATCTCCTTCCCTATGACACTGGACAAGCAGCAGGAGCGCGCAGAAGGCTTTGCAGCAATAGCGGACTTCCCCATGGTGCAGGGTGCCATTGACTGCACGCACGTGGCTTTGTGGGCGCCTATATTGAATCCGGAGGAGTTCCGCAACCGCAAGGGGTTCCATTCCTTGAATGTGACCACCGACAGCTGATCCTCGCAGTCAATGCGCAGTTCCCAGGCAGCAGCCACGATGCCTTCATCCTGCGCCAGACTTCAGTTGCAGACCTCTTCGAGGCCCCGGCTCACCCAGGGGGCTGGCTTCTCGGTGACAAGGGCTATCCTCTGTGCCCATGGCTGATAACCCCGCTCCGTTCGCCCAGCACCCCTGCCGAAGAGCGCTACAATGTGAGCCATCAGGCGACGAGGAACATTGTGGAGCACACAATCGGCGCGCTGAAGCAGCGGTTCCGCTGTCTGGACCATTCCGGAGGCGCCCTGCAGTACTCACCTGAGCGAGTCTCCCACTTCGTGGTTGTATGTTGCATGCTGCATAACCTCGCCACCCTGCGCACCCAGCCAATGCCAGCAGACATTGAAGCACCAGCAGAGGAGGAGGAGGAGGACCAAGACGGGAGGGAGGCACAAACTGAAAGGGCCGTCCGTCAGAGGCTGATCAGAAGTCGCTTCTAGGCCCCTCTCATGGAATGCTTGGTGCCATTCGAAGAGCAGGAATGGAACCGTTCTGATAACCCAAAGCCTATGAAGGGCAATATGAATGTAAATAGCAGACATGGCCAATGTAAATAAAAACATTTGTTTATTTTGCAAAATATGCTTCCTTCCAACATGACAAAGCAATGGCAACAGAAAGCAAAACTAACACTCTAACACATAAGTGCCTCGCACACCCGGGAGACTATCCAAAACATGACTAACATTCAGACCAGGTTACTCGCACACCCGGGAGACTATCCAAAACATAACTAACATTCAGACCAGGTTACTCGCACACCCGGGAGACTATCCAAAACATAACTAACATTCAGACCAGGTGACTCGCACACCCGGGAGACTATCCAAAACATAACTAACATTCAGACCAGCATCCACGGCCTTGATTTCTACAAATAAGACTTCTCAGCAGCACCTTCTACTCTTTCCCCCTTGATGGTGATCTACTTCTCTTGCGAGATCGGCCCCTTCCCTCCCTGCAGCTCCTCCGTAATGGGACCCCAGTGGCTGCATCAAGGCTGGGGGAGGCCTGCTGACTGTCCGAAAGCGCAGAAGCCCCTGAGGGACGTCCTGGACGACCTCTGGGCTTGGAGGGCCCGGATGCTGACTGCTCCAACTGTGCATGGGTGGAAGCAGTCTGTCCTGCAGGTGGTGGCAGCTGCAGTGGAGACGTGCCAGCGGTGGCATCAGGAATGCTGACATCCTGAGAGCGGACACCTGCTCTGTGGTCAGCCGACACACTGGCACTCTGACGGGGCAGCACTGCAGCATGCGCACCAATCGGCTGGTCCACAGATTGCGGGCCTGCTGTGGTGCTGCAAGGGCCCCGGGTAATCCCGCCTGATCCAGCGAGGGTGGCAGCAGTCAGTGGTCGCGTGGCCTCAATCTGCGTCTGCATGAGACCAGCGAGTGACTGCGTGGCAGCACTCAGCACTTGCGTGGCAGCTGCCAGTGCTTCAGTGAAGCCCTGGACAGTCCTTTCCAGTGCTTCGGTGAAGGCCGGGACAGTCCTTTCCAGTGCTTTGGTGAAGCCCGGGACAGTCCTTTCCAGTGATGTCCCGATGCCCTGGACAGTCCTTTCCAGTGCTGCGCCGAAGTCCTGCGCACTCCTTGCCTGTGCTGCGCCAAAGTCTTGGACACTCCTTGCCAGTGTCTCGATGGATTCAGGCATCCTTGCCACTGCAGCCATGAGCTCAGTGTGCCTGAGCCGAGCCTGGGCGCTCATTTCTGCGAGGGCACGCACCTCTTCTGCGCTCTGTGCAGCAGTACTCGTGGCCTGACTCGCCCTCCGGGGAGACGGCCCCCGAGCTACCCTACCCCCCTTGCGTTGCTGCAGCCCGCTGGGTCTTGGAGCTGGTTCCTCCTCAGAGCATTCCCCCCCGCTCCCCTCCAGGGAAGTAATATCCCCAGTCTGCAGATGGGCTGGCTCGCCTGAGGGTGGTACGGATGGTCCGGCTTCCTCCTGCTTGTCGCCTCCGGAGTCAGTGGCAGTGGCAGCTTGAGGGCCCGGCTCCCGAGCTGGTGATGCAGCATCTGAAAGCAGGGAGGTTGAAGAGTGGATTTAGCGAAAGGACAGGGTGGCAGCAAGGGATGCAAGAGTGCTGCAATGCTCTGACATGGGTCCAGAGTGAAAAAGCATGCTGGTGGGGGGAACAAGTGGAAGGAGAGAGTTCAAAAAGGTGATGACCTTACCATCGCTGTGCACAATGGGGTCGGCAGCTCCAGTGGTGACAGGACCAATCATCCGGCTTCCAACAATCTGGTGGACTCGTTCCTCCAGGTCCGTCAGTGTCTGCAGGTGAGGCCGACCTCCTCCGGTACGAAGCTGCTCCCTCCGGTTCCTGGCCAGCTTGGCCTGCAGGAGAAAGGACAGGAAGTGATGATACATTATGCCCTGAGCTGACATCACATGCCCCCCATGGTAGAATAGCCCTTACATTATGCCCTGAGCTGACATCACATGCCCCCCATGGTAGAATAGCCCTTACATTATGCCCTGAGCTGACATCACATGCCCCCCATGCTAGAATAGCCCTTACATTATGCCCTGAGCTGACATCACATGCCCCCCATGCTAGAATAGCCCTTACATTATGCCCTGAGCTGAATGTGCGTGTGTGTTCCCAGAAAGGGCCATGGGTGCTGGCTGACAGATGGCCATTGGGGCATCGCGCACCCTCTGGCCATAAAGTCAGGTGCAGATGGAGGGATGAAGATGGCGAAAAAGCCACTCACCCTAACGACCCGAGTGAGGTCGTTGAACTTCTTCCTGCATTGCACAGGAGTCCTGGGCACGATGCTGCTGGAGGCGACTCTTTGACAAACTTCCCTCCAAGCTCTGCGGTACTCGTTCTGATGAGGCCTCCTGCCATTGTCGGGGTACAGCACAGCTCGCCGGCGCTCCACTGCGCCAACCAAAGCATCCAATGCCCCATCGGTAAAGCGTTCCGCTCTCTGCCTCACCCTCTCCATATGTTCAAAGTTTGGAACGCCACAGAATGCACAGCGCCGATTTTGAGGCCTACAAGGCGCAGAGTGTGGCAGCTGATCCTAATTGACCTGCCCCTTTAAGAGCTGGCCGGCGGCAGCATGTCTCGGGGAAATCGATTATTGACAGCACCTGCGCTGCGCCCGGCCGCCGAGAAATTGAGTAGCGCCGCCGGGTTAGCGCCTTAAGAGTCCCGTGCAGCGCCTGATTTTACGCCGCAATCACCTTGAGGGGCGCAGCAACCCAATATCGCTCGAGGTGGCGATAAGTTGCGCCTGGCGATAAAATTTGCACAGCGCCAATTCTAGCGCCCCAAACGGGCCGATACCGAATTTCTCCCCCAAAGAGTCTGCAATGGGACATCGATAGACTGAGTGAGTGGGCAGTGAGGTGGCAGGTGGGGTATAATGTGGGGAAATGGGAGGTTATTCACTTTGGTAGGAAGAATAGAAAAACAATATTTTTTAAATGGTGAGAAACTATGAAATGTTGGTGTTCAGAGAGATTTAGGTGTCCTCGTGCAGGAAACACAGAGAGTTAGCACACAGGTACAGCGAGCAATTAGGAAGGCAAATGGCATCATGGCCTTTATTGCAGGGGGTTGGAGTCTTACTACAATTGTACAGGGCCTTGGTGAGCCCACACCTGGAGTACCATACTCAGTTTTGGTCTCCTTAGGACATACATGCCTTGGAGGCGGTGCAGCGAAGGTTCACTAGATTGATTCCTGGGATGAGAGGGCTGTCCTACGATGAGAGATTGTGTAGAATGGGCCGATACTCTCTGGAGTTTAGAAGAATGAGAGGTGATCTCATTGAAACTTACAAGATTCTGAGGGGCATTGACAGGGTAGATGCTGAGTGTTTTTTCCCCTGGCTGGAGTGTCTAGAACTAGGGGGCATAGTCTCAGGATAAGGGTCGGCTATTTAAGACTGAGATGAGCAGGAATTTCTTCACTCAGAGGTTGTGAATCTTTGGAATTCTCTGCCTCAGAGGGCTGTGGATGCTGAGCCATTGAGTATATTCCAGGCTGAGATAGATAGATTTTTGGACTCACGGGGAATCGAGGGATATGGGGATCGGGCGGGAATGTGGAGTTGAGGTTGATGATCATTGAATGGAGGAGCAGGCTTGAGGGGCCGTATGGCCTACTCCTGCTCCTAATTCTTATGTTCCCACTGCACAGATAGTGAGAGAGAGAATAAAGAGAGAGAGAATATAGAGAGAGAGAGAGACACACACAGGATAGAGTGACAGAGGATAGAGAGAGAGAGGATATAGAGAGACTGAGAAAGAGGATAGAGAGAAACTGAGAGAGGATAGAGAGAGCAGGAGAGAGAGACAGGTTGGAATGAGAGAGGCAGGATAGAGAGAAAGAGACTGAAAGAAACAGATGATAGAGAGAGAGAGAGAGAGGATAGAGAGAGTGTTTAAATTAATACTGAATGCACCCAACGAGGGTCAACGACTGTTTAAATTAATACTGTCTGTACCCAACGAGGGTCAAAAACATTTGACACCTACAGAATGTTGGAAACCTATACTTTTTTGTTATGTAAGCTTTGGCAATATGGTTCCCTGTAAACTTTCATGCCAATAAAGCATTTGAATTTGAATTTGAATTTGAATTTGAGAGGCAGAGGATAGAGAGAGTCTCCAATCATCTTGGATCCCCTTGCCTTTGGACCAAGACCTTGCTCTGTCAAGCTCGTGTGGTAGCTGGTGTGCAACGGCCACCCCACGTTAAAAGAATTCACGCACAGGCATCTTCCACCCTTTAAAATGAAGTTCGGAACCTGGAACGTCAGGACCCTCATGGACAACCCCACCTGTGACAGAGACTGTAGGTCCCGCATTGGACTCCTCAGTCACCTGAGAACTCATTTTTAGTGTGGAAGCAAGTCATCCTCGGTTCCGAGGGACTGCCTAAGAAGAAGAGAGAGGGAGAGAGAGAAACAGGATAGAGAATCATAGAATCATAGAAAGTTACAGCACGGAAGGAGGCCATTTCAGCCCATCGTGTCCGCGCCGGCCAACAAAGAGCTATCCAGCCTAATCCCACTTCCCAGCTCTTGGTCCGTAGCCCTGCAGGTTACAGCATCCCAAGTACACATCCAAGTACTCTCTCTCCCACTCCCTCCCAGTCCCTCCCTCTCTCTCCCACACCCTCCCTCTCCCACTCCCTCTCTCCCTCCCTCCCTCTCCCCTCCCTCTCTCCCTCCCCCTCTCCCTCCCTCTCCTCCTCCCTCCCCCTCTCTCTCTCTCCCCCTCTCTATCCCTCACTCACCCTCTCTCTCCATTCTCTCCCTTTCTCTCTCTCTCCCCCTCACTCACTTTCCCTTTCTCTCTCTCCCCCACTCTCTCAATCTCCCTTTCTCTCTCTCCCCCTCACTCTCTCTCTCTCCCTCTCTCCCTTTCCCCCCTCACTCTCTCTCTCTCTCCCTCCCCCTCACTCTCTCCTTTCTCTGCCCCTCACTCTCACTTTCTCTCCCTCTCTACCTCTCCCTCTCTCTCTTCCCCTTGCTCTCTCTCCCTCTCCCTCTCTCTCTCCCCCCCTCTCCCTGTCTCTCCCCCCCCCTCTCCCTGTCTCTCTCTCCCCCCTCTCCCTGTCTCTCTCCCCCCCTCTCCCTGTCTCTCTCCCCTCCTCTCCCTGTCTCTCTCCCCCCTCTCCCTGGCTCTCTCCCCCCTCTCCCTGGCTCTCTCCCCCCCTCTCCCTGTCTCTCTCCCCCCTCTCCCTGTCTCTCTCCCCTCCTCTCCCTGTCTCTCTCCCCTCCTCTCCCTGTCTCTCTCCCCCCCTCTCCCTGTCTCTCTCCCCCCTCTCCCTGTCTCTCTCCCCTCCTCTCCCTGTCTCTCTCTCCTCCTCTCCCTGTCAATTCAAATTCAAATTCAAATCGCTTTATTGGCATGATAAGGTACATCTTATGTTGCCAAAGCATCAAAATACATTTATGGTTGAACACATAAACGCAGTTCTATTCATACAATGTATAAACAGGTATATCCCTGAGTGTATAAATATACATTCGCATTGTTTATATATACTCTTTTCTTAGTTTACTGGTTGTCCCTCTGTTCATGGCAAGCTGTAACATAGTGTGCCACCAGTGTTACACAGCTTCTCTCCTCCCCCAGTAGGAATGGGAGTTTTTGGTTGTCATTCAGATTTCTGAATTCAGGGCATATTTGTGAGAATTTTTGGTAGAAATTCTCCCTGATGCCCTGATATTTTCCACAGGCTGTGAGGAAGTGCATCTCTGTCTCCACTACTCCCTGACTGCAGTGAGAGCATATCCTGTCTTCTCTTGGCAGCCTGGTCTGCCTGTGTCTGCCTTTTTCGATCGCTAGGCTATTTTCGCTAAGTCTGTACCTTGTCAAGGTTCTTCTCAGTTTGTTATCCTTTACCATGGTCAGGTAATCAGCTATGTTGTATTGTCTGTTTAGGGCCAAGTAGCAATTGAGTTTGCTTTGGGTTTTTGTTGTTTCTGCCCAATATGTCAGATATTTTTCCTTTTGCTTAGCGACGATTGTGTTGGGTCGAATTCTTTGTGTTACCCTGTCACTGTCCTGGGGCTGGTTATTGTTAGTATTGTTAGTAGTTACTTCACTGAGTCCCAGGACTAGTTGACTGAGGGTATTCTTCTTTATGGTCAGTTCTTGGCATTTCAGGGCGTTGTAGTGATAGCATTGGGGGTTGCTCATTTGTAGGTGATTCCAAAATTTGGTGGCTCTTTTTTGGATAGTGATTATTAATGGATATTGGCCTAGTTCCGCCCTGCATGCACTGTTTACTGTTTTCCTTTGAGTCTCTCTCCCCCCCTCTCCCTGTCTCTCTCCCCCCTCTCCCTGTCTCTCTCCCCCCCTCTCCCTGTCTCTCTCCCCCCTCTCCCTGTCTCTCTCCCCTCCTCTCCCTGTCTCTCTCTCCTCCTCTCCCTGTCTCTCTCCCCTCCTCTCCCTGTCTCTCTCTCCTCCTCTCCCTGTCTCTCTCCCCTCCTCTCCCTGTCTCTCTCCCCCCCCCCCTGTCTCTCTCCCCCCTCTCCCTGTCTCTCTCCCCCCTCTCCCTATCTCTCTCCCCCCTCTCCCTGTCTCTCTCTCCTCCTCTCCCTGTCTCTCTCCCCCCCTCTCCCTGTCTCTCTCCCCCCTCTCCCTGTCTCTCTCTCCTCCTCCTCCCTGTCTCTCTCCCCTCCTCTCCCTGTCTCTCTCCCCCCTCTCCCTGTCTCTCTCCCCCCTCTCCCTGTCTCTCTCCCCTCCTCTCCCTGTCTCTCTCCCCCCTCTCCCTGTCTCTCTCCCCCCCTCTCCCTGTCTCTCTCCCCTCCTCTCCCTGTCTCTCTCCCCCCTCTCCCTGTCTCTCTCCCCCCTCTCCCTGTCTCTCTCTCCTCCTCTCCCTGTCTCTCTCCCCCCTCTCCCTGTCTCTCTCCCCCCCTCTCCCTGTCTCTCTCCCCCCTCTCCCTGTCTCCCCCCCCCCCTCTCCCTGTCTCTCTCCCTCCTCTCCCTGTCTCTCTCCCCCCCTCTCCCTGTCTCTCTCCCCTCCTCTCCCTGTCTCTCTCCCCCCCCTCTCCCTGTCTCTCTCCCCCCTCTCCCTGTCTCTCTCCCCCCTCTCCCTGTCTCTCTCCCCCATTTCCCTGTCTCTCTCTCCTCCTCTCCCTGTCTCTCTCCCCCCTCTCCCTGTCTCTCTCTCCTCCTCTCCCTGTCTCTCTCCCCCCTCTCCCTGTCTCTCTCCCCCCCTCTCCCTGTCTCTCTCCCCTCCTCTCAATTTCAATTCAATTCAATTCAAATTGGTTTATTGGCATGACAAGTTACATCTTATGTTGCCAAAGCATCGGAAAACATTCATGTTTGTTCACAAAAATACAGATCTATCCATACAGTGCATAAACAGATATATCCCTGAGTGTATAAATATACATTCATATAATTTATATATACTCTTTTCTTATATTTAGCGGTTGTCCCTCTGTTTATGGCAAGCTGTAACATAGTGTGCCGCTAGTGTTATGCAATTTCTCTCTTCCCCTAGTAGGTATGGGAGTTTTTGGTCGTCGTTCAAATTTCTGAATTCCGGGCATATTTTTGTGAATTTTGGGTAGAAATTCTCCCTTATGCCCTGATATTTTCTACAAGCTGTGAGGAAGTGCATCTCTGTCTCCACCACTCCCTGACTGCAGTGAGAGCATATCCTGTCCTCTTTTGGTAGCCGGGTCTGCCTGTGTCTACCTTTTTCGATCGCCAGGCTATGTTCACTAAGTCTGTACATTGTCAAGGTTTTTCTCAGTTTGCTATCTTTTACCATGGTCAGGTAATCAGCTATGTTGCATTGTCTGTTTAGGGCCAAGTAGCAATTGAGTTTGCTTTGGGTTTTTGTTGTTTCTGCCCAGTATGACAGATATTTTTCCTTTTGCTTAGCGACGATTGTGTTGGGTCGAATTCTTTGTATTACGCTGTCACTGTCCTGGGGCTGGTTATTGTTAGTAGTGTTAGTAGTTACTTCACTGAGTCCCAGGACTAGTTGACTGAGGGTATTCTTCTTTATGGTCCTCTCTTGGCATTTCAGGGCTTCGTAATGATAGCATTGGGGGTTGCACATTTCTAGGTGTTTCCAAAATTTGGTGGCTCTTTTTTGGATAGTGATTATTAATGGATATTGGCCTAGTTCTGCCCTGCATGCATTGTTTACGGTTTTCCTTTGAGTCCGGAGGATATTTTACAGAATTCTGCATGTAGGATCTCAATTGGGTGTTTGTCCCTGTGATGAAATATTCCATTCATCACTCATCAGTATTTCTCTGCCTGTGACTGTGGTTGGTTTCAGTTTCATTTCCATTGTATTGTACTGTGTGTAGGGCTCCGCCCATACCTGGCTCCTATGTAAGCTGGCCCAGCCTGCAGCACATCCAGTACGGCAGACCTCTGGATGGAAGATACATTCTCCTCTGTGTGTTACCTTCTAAGTCAATAAAAGCCTTGTTTTGTTTCGCTAACATCGAGTCTCGGATTTATTGAGGCACATCAGTCCCATTTTGCAAATTCTTGTTGTGTTAGCGGTCCCCACAACTCAC
>NW_028226580.1:0-32182 GCF_052327205.1 Somniosus microcephalus
GATTACTGACTCCTGAGACCCCTGATTACTGACTCCTGAGACCCCCAATTACTGACTCCTGAGACCCCCAATTACTGACTCCTGAGACCCCTGATTATTGACTCCTGAGGTCCCCAATTACTGACTCCTGAGACCCCAATTACTGACTCCTGAGACTTCTGATTATTGACTCCTGAGACCCCCAATTACTGACACCTGAGACCCCAATTACTGACTCATGAGCCCCCCAATTATTGACTCCAGTGACCCCCGATTACTGACTCCTGAGACCCCCTATTACTGACTCCCGAGAGCCCCGAATTACTGACTCCCGAGAACCCCGTTTACTGACTCCTGAGACCCCCCGATTACTGACTCCTGAGACCCCCGATTACTGACTCCTGAGAGCCCCCGATTACTGACTCCTGAGAACCCCGTTTACTGACTCCTGAGGCCCCCGATTACTGATTCCTGAGAGCCCCCGATTACTGACTCCTGAGACCCCCGTTTACAAACTCCTGAGACCCCCGATTACTGATTCCTGAGAGCCCCGATTACTGACTTCTGAGACCCCAATTACTGACACATGAGACCCCCGATAACTGACTCCCGAGACACCCGATGACTGACTCCTGAGACCCCCGATTACTGACTCATGAGACCCCCAATTACTGACTCTTGAGACCCCCGATTACTGAATCCTGTGACCCCTGATTACTGACTCCTGAGACCCCCAATCACTGACTCCTGAGATCCCCGATTACTGAGTCCTGAGACCCCGATTACTGACTCCTGAGACCCCCGATTACTGACTCCTGAGAGCCCGATTACTGACTCCTGAGACCCCCGATTACTGACTCCCGAGACCTCGATTATTGGCTCCTGAGACTCCCGATTACTGTCTCCTGAGACCCCCAATTACTGACTCCTGAGGCCCACAATTACTGACTCCTGAGACCCCCGATTACTGACTCCTGAGACCTCAATTACTGACACATGAGACCCCCGATAACTGACTCCCGAGACACCCGATGACTGACTCCTGAGACCCCCGATTACTGACTCCTGAGACCCCCAATTACTGACTCTTGAGACCCCGATTACTGAATCCTGTGACCCCTGATTACTGACTCCTGAGACCCCAATTACTGACTCCCGAGACCTCGATTATTGGCTCCTGAGACCCCCGATTATTGACTCCTGAGACACCCGATTACAGACTCCTGAGACTCCCGATTACTGAAGCCTGAGACTCCTGATTACTGACTCCTGAGGCCCACAATTACTGACTCCCGAGACACCCGATGACTGACTCCTGATACCCCCGATTACTGACTCTTGAGACCCCCAATTACTGACTCCTGAGACCCCCAATTACTGACTCCTGAGACCCCTGATTACTGATTCCTGAGACCCCTGATTACTGACTCCTGAGACCCCCGATCACTGACTCCTGAGATCCCCGATCACTGACTCCTGATAGCCCCGATTACAGACTCTTGAGACCCCTAATTACTGACTCCTGAGACCCCCAATTACTGACTCCTGAGACCCCTGATTACTGATTCCTGAGACCACTGATTACTGACTCCTGAGACCCCCGATTACTGACTCCTGAAACCCCCGATTACTGACTCCTGAGACTCCCGATCACTGACTCCTGAGACCCCTGATTGCTAACTCCTGAGACCCCCGATTACTAACTCCTGAGACCCCCAATTACTGACTCCTGAGAACCCCGATTACTGAATCCAGAGATCCCTGATTACTGGCTCCTGAGACCCCCTATTACTGACTCCCGAGAGCCCTGAATTAGTGACTCCAGGGACCCCCGATTACTGGCTCCTGAGACCCCCGATTACTGACTCCTGAGACCCCCCATTACTGACTCCTGAGACCCCCGATTACTGACTCCTGAGGCCCCCGATTACTGACTCCTGAGAGCCCCCGATTACTGACACCTGAGAACCCCGTTTACTGACTCCTGAGGCCCCGATTACTGACTCCTGAGAGCCCCCGATTACTGACTCCTGAGACCCCCGATTACTGAATCCAGAGATCCCTGATTACTGACTCCCGAGAGCCTCCGATTACTGATCCTGAGACCCCCGATTACTGAATCCTGAGACTCCCGAATACTGACTCCGGAGACCCCGATTACTGTCACCTGAGACCCCCGATTACTGACACCTGAGACCCCGATTACTGACTCATGAGACCCCTGATTACTGACTCCTGAGAGCCCCCGATTCCTGACTCCTGAGACCCCGCGATTACTGACTCCTGAGACCCCCGATTACTGACTTCTGAGACCCCCAATAACTGAATCCTCAGACCCCCGATTACTGACTCCTGTGGCACCCAATTACTGACACTGAGACCAACGATTACTGACTCCTGAGACCCCGCGATTACTGACTTCTGAGACCACCCAATTACTGAATCCTCAGACCCCCGATTACTGACTCCTGTGGCACCCAATTACTGACACCTGAGACCCCCGATTACTGACTCCTGAGACCCCCAATTACTGACTCCTAAGACCCCCGATTACTGACTCCTGAGAGCCCCAATTACTGACTCCTGAGACCCCTGATTACTGACTTCTGAGACCCCCGATTACTGACCCCTCAGACTCACGATTACTGATTCCTGAGACCCCTGATTACTGACTCCTGAGACCCCCGATTACTGACTCCTGAGACACTCAATTACTGACCCCTGAGACCCCCGATTACTGACTCCTGAGACCCCCGATTACTGACTCCTGAGACCCCGATTACTGACTCCTGAGACCCCTGATTACTGACTCCTGAGACCCCCAATTACTGACTCCTGAGACCCCAATTACTGACTCCTGAGACCCTGATTATTGACTCCTGAGGTCCCCAATTACTGACTCCTGAGACCCCCAATTACTGACTCCTGAGACTTCTGATTATTGACTCCTGAGACCCCAATTACTGACACCTGAGACCCCCAATTACTGACTCATGAGCCCCCCAATTATTGACTCCAGTGACCCCCGATTACTGACTCCTGAGACCCCCTATTACTGACTCCCGAGAGCCCCGAATTACTGACTCCCGAGAACCCCGTTTACTGACTCCTGAGACCCCCCGATTACTGACTCCTGAGACCCCCGATTACTGACTCCTGAGAGCCCCCGATTACTGACTCCTGAGAACCCCGTTTACTGACTCCTGAGGCCCCCGATTACTGATTCCTGAGAGCCCCCGATTACTGACTCCTGAGACCCCCGTTTACAAACTCCTGAGACCCCGATTACTGATCCTGAGAGCCCCCGATTACTGACTTCTGAGACCCCAATTACTGACACATGAGACCCCCGATAACTGACTCCCGAGACACCCGATGACTGACTCCTGAGACCCCCGATTACTGACTCATGAGACCCCCAATTACTGACTCTTGAGACCCCCGATTACTGAATCCTGTGACCCCTGATTACTGACTCCTGAGACCCCCAATCACTGACTCCTGAGATCCCCGATTACTGAGTCCTGAGACCCCGATTACTGACTCCTGAGACCCCCGATTACTGACTCCTGAGAGCCCCGATTACTGACTCCTGAGACCCCCGATTACTGACTCCCGAGACCTCGATTATTGGCTCCTGAGACTCCCGATTACTGTCTCCTGAGACCCCCAATTACTGACTCCTGAGGCCCACAATTACTGACTCCTGAGACCCCCGATTACTGACTCCTGAGACCTCAATTACTGACACATGAGACCCCCGATAACTGACTCCCGAGACACCCGATGACTGACTCCTGAGACCCCGATTACTGACTCCTGAGACCCCCAATTACTGACTCTTGAGACCCCCGATTACTGAATCCTGTGACCCCTGATTACTGACTCCTGAGACCCCAATTACTGACTCCCGAGACCTCGATTATTGGCTCCTGAGACCCCCGATTATTGACTCCTGAGACACCCGATTACAGACTCCTGAGACTCCCGATTACTGAAGCCTGAGACTCCTGATTACTGACTCCTGAGGCCCACAATTACTGACTCCCGAGACACCCGATGACTGACTCCTGATACCCCCGATTACTGACTCTTGAGACCCCCAATTACTGACTCCTGAGACCCCCAATTACTGACTCCTGAGACCCCTGATTACTGATTCCTGAGACCCCTGATTACTGACTCCTGAGACCCCCGATCACTGACTCCTGAGATCCCCGATCACTGACTCCTGATACCCCCGATTACAGACTCTTGAGACCCCTAATTACTGACTCCTGAGACCCCCAATTACTGACTCCTGAGACCCCTGATTACTGATTCCTGAGACCCCTGATTACTGACTCCTGAGACCCCGATTACTGACTCCTGAAACCCCCGATTACTGACTCCTGAGACTCCCGATCACTGACTCCTGAGACCCCTGATTGCTAACTCCTGAGACCCCCGATTACTAACTCCTGAGACCCCCAATTACTGACTCCTGAGAACCCCGATTACTGAATCCAGAGATCCCTGATTACTGACTCCCGAGAGCCTCCGATTACTGATTCCTGAGACCCCCGATTACTGAATCCTGAGACTCCCGAATACTGACTCCGGAGGCCCCGATTACTGACACCTGAGACCCCGATTACTGACTCCTGAGACTCCCAATTACTGACTCCTGAGACCCCTGATTACTGACTTCTGAGACCCCCGATTACTGACCCCTCAGACTCACGATTACTGATTCCTGAGACCCCTGATTACTGACTCCTGAGACCCCCAATTACTGACTCCTGAGACACTCAATTACTGACCCCTGAGACCCCCGACTACTGACTCCTGAGACCCCCGATTACTGACTCCTGAGACCCGCGATTACTGACTCCTGAGACCCCTGATTACTGACTCCTGAGACCCCAATTACTGACTCCTGAGACCCCTGATTATTGACTCCTGAGGTCCCCAATTACTGACTTCTGAGACCTCTGATTATTGACTCCTGAGACCCCAATTACTGACACCTGAGACCCCCAATTACTGACTCATGAGACCCCCAATTATTGACTCCTGTGACCCCCTATTACTGACTCCCGAGAGCCCCGAATTACTGATTCCAGGGACCCCGATTACTGGCTCCTGAGACCCCCTATTACTGACTCCCGAGAGCCCTGAATTACTGACTCCAGGGACCCCCCGATTACTGGCTCCTGAGACCCCCGATTACTGACTCCTGAGACCCCCCATTACTGACTCCTGAGACCCCCGATTACTGACTCCTGAGGCCCCCGATTACTGACTCCTGAGAGCCCCCGATTACTGACTCCTGAGAACCCGTTTACTGACTCCTGCGGCCCCCGATTACTGACTCCTGAGAGCCCCCGATTACTGACTCCTGAGACCCCCGTTTACAAACTCCTGAGACCCCCGATTACTGATTCCTGAGAGCCCCCGATTACTGACTTCTGAGACCCCAATTACTGACACATGAGACCCCCGATAACTGACTCCCGAGACACCCGATGACTGACTCCTGAGACCCCCGATTACTGACTCCTGAGACCCCCAATTACTGATTCTTGAGACCCCCGATTACTGAATCCTGTGACCCCTGATTACTGACTCCTGAGACCCCAATCACTGACTCCTGAGATCCCGATTACTGAGTCCTGAGACCCCGATTACTGACTCCTGAGACCCCCGATTACTGACTCCTGAGAGCCCCGATTAATGACTCCTGAGACCCCCGATTACTGACTCCTGAGACCCTGATTACTGACTCTTGAGACCCCGATTATTCACTCCTGAGACCCCCGATTACTGACTCTGAGACTCCCGATTACTGACTCCTGAGACCCCCGATTACTGACTCCTGAGACCCCCGATTACTGACTCTGAGACACTGATTACTGACTCCTGAGACCCCGATTATTGACTCCTGAGACCCCCGTTTACTGAGTCCTGAGACCCCCGAATACTGACTCCTGAGACCCTCAATTACTGACCCATGAGACCCCCGATTACTGAGTCCTGAGACCCCCGATTACTGACTCCTGAGACCTTCAATTACTGACTCCTGAGACCCCCGATTACTGAGTCCTGAGACCCCGATTGCTGACTCCTGAGACCCCCGATTACTGACTCCTGAGACCCCGATTACTGACTCCTGAGACCCCCGATTACTGACTCCCGAGACCTCGATTATTGGCTCCTGAGACTCCCGATTACTGACTCCTGAGAACCCCAATTACTGACTCCTGAGGCCCACAATTACTGACTCCTGAGACCCCCGATTACTGACTCCTGAGACCCTGATTACTGACTCCTGAGAGCCCCGATTACCGACTCCTGAGACCCCCGATTACTGACTCCCGAGACCTCGATTATTGGCTCCTGAGACCCCGATTATTGGCTCCTGAGACCCCCGATTATTCACTCCTGAGACTCCCGATTACTGAAGCCTGAGACACCTGATTACTGACTCCTGAGACCCACGATTACTGACTCCTGAGACCCTGATTACTGACTCCTGAGACCCCGATTATTCACTCCTGAGACCCCCGATTACTGACTCCTGAGACTCCCGATTACTGACTCCTGAGACCCTGATTACTGACTCCTGAGACCCTGATTACTGACTCCTGAGACCCCGATTATTCACTCCTGAGACCCCCGATTGCTGACTCCTGAGACTCCCGATTACTGACCCCTGAGACCCCCGATTACTGACTCCTGAGACCCTGATTACTGACTCCTGAGACCCCAATTATTGACTCCTGAGACCCCCGATTACTTACTCCTGAGACCCTCAATCACTGACCCATGAGACCCCCGATTACTGACTCCTGAGACCCCCGATTATTGATTCCTAAGACCCCCGATTACTGACTCCTAAGAACACCGATTACTGAATCCTGACACCCCAATTACTGACTCCTGAGACCCCCGATTACTGACTCCTGAGAACACCGATTACTGACTCCTGAGACCCCCCAATTACTGACTCCTGAGACCCCTGATTACTGACTCCTAAGACACCGATTACTGACTCCTGAGAACCCCTGATTACTGACTTCTGAGCGATTACAGACCCCTCAGACTCACGATTACTGATTCCTGAGACCCCTGATTACTGACTCCTGAGACCCCCAATTACTGACTCCTGAGACCCTCAATGACTGACCCCTGAGACCCCTGATTACTGACTCCTGAGACCCCCGATTACTGACTCCTGAGACCCCCGATTACTGACTCCTGAGACCCCTGATTACTGACTCCTGAGACCCCAATTACTGACTCCTGAGACCCCCAATTACTGACTCCTGAGACCCCCAATTACTGACACCTGAGACCCCCAATTACTGACTCATGAGACCCCCAATTATTGACTCCTGTGACCCCCGATTACTGACTCCTGAGACCCCCTATTACTGACTCCTGAGAGCCACCAATTACTGACTCCAGGGACCCCCGATTACTGGCTCCTGAGACCCCTGATTACTGACTCCTGAGACCCCCCGATTACTGACTCCCGAGAGCCCCCGATTAGTGACTCCTGAGACTCACGATTACTGACTCCTGAGACCCCCGAATCCTGACTCCTGAGACCCCGGACTAATGACTCCTGAGACCTCCGATTACTGACTCCTGAAAACCCCGATTACTGACTCCAGAGACACCCGATCACTGATTCCTGAAACCCCCGTATACAGACTCCTAAGACCCCCGAGTATTGACTCCAGAGACCCCCAATTACTGACTCCTGAGACCCCCGTATACAGACTCCTAAGACCTCCGAGTATTGACTCCTGAGACCCCCGATTACTGACCCCTGACATCCCCGATTACTGACTCCTGAGACCCCCGATTACTGACTCCTGAGACCCCCGATTACTGACTCCTGAGGCCCCCAATTACTGACTCCCGTGACCCTGAATATTGACTCCTGAGACCCCCAATTACTGACTCCTGAGACCCCCCAATTACAGAATTCTGAGACCCCCAATTACTGACTCCTGAGACCCCCAATTATTGACTCCTGAGATCCCCGATTACTGACTCCTGAGACCCCCGATTACTGACTCCTGAGACCCCTGATTACTGACTCCTGAGACCCCCGATTACTGACTCCTGAGACCCTGATTACTGACCCCTGAGACCCCCGATTACTGACTCCTGAGACCCTGATTACTGACTCCTGAGACCCCGATTATTGACTCCTGAGACCCCCGATTACTTACTCCTGAGACCCTCAATTACTGACCCATGAGACCCCCGATTACTGACTCCTGAGACCCCCGATTATTGATTCATAAGACCCCCGATTACTGACTCCTAAGAACACCGATTACTGAATCCTGACACCCCAATTACTGACTCCTGAGACCCCCGATTACTGACTCCTGAGAACACCGATTACTGACTCCTGAGACCCCCCAATTACTGACTCCTGAGACCCCCGATTACTGACTCCTAAGAACACCGATTACTGACTCCTGAGAACCCCTGATTACTGACTTCTGAGACCCCCGATTACAGACCCCTCAGACTCACGATTACTGATTCCTGAGACCCCTGATTACTGACTCCTGAGACCCCCAATTACTGACTCCTGAGACCCTCAATGACTGACCCCTGAGACCCCTGATTACTGACTCCTGAGACCCCCGATTACTGACTCCTGAGACCCCCGATTACTGACTCCTGAGACCCCTGATTACTGACTCCTGAGACCCCAATTACTGACTCCTGAGACCCCCAATTACTGACACCTGAGACCCCCAATTACTGACTCATGAGACCCCCAATTATTGACTCCTGTGACCCCCGATTACTGACTCCTGAGACCCCCTATTACTGACTCCTGAGAGCCCCCAATTACTGACTCCAGGGACCCCCGATTACTGGCTCCTGAGACCCCTGATTACTGACTCCTGAGACCCCCCGATTACTGACTCCCGAGAGCCCCCGATTAGTGACTCCTGAGACTCACGATTACTGACTCCTGAGACCCCCGAATCCTGACTCCTGAGAGCCCGGACTAATGATTCCTGAGACCTCCGATTACTGACTCCTGAAACCCCGATTACTGACTCCAGAGACGCCCGATCACTGATTCCTGAAACCCCCGTATACAGACTCCTAAGACCCCCGAGTATTGACTCCAGAGACCCCCAATTACTGACTCCTGAGACCCCCGTATACATACTCCTAAGACCTCCGAGTATTGACTCCTGAGACCCCCGATTACTGACCCCTGACATCCCCGATTACTGACTCCTGAGACCCCCGATTACTGACTCCTGAGACCCCCGATTACTGATCCCTGAGGCCCCCAATTACTGACTCCCGTGACCCTGAATATTGACTCCTGAGACCCCCAATTACTGACTCCTGAGACCCCCCAATTACAGAATTCTGAGACCCCCAATTACTGACTCCTGAGACCCCCAATTATTGACTCCTGAGATCCCCGATTACTGACTCCTGAGACCCCCGATTACTGACTCCTGAGACCCCTGATTACTGACTCCTGAGACCCCCGATTACTGACTCCTGAGACCCTGATTACTGACTCCTGAGACCCCGATTATTGACTCCTGAGACCCCCGATTACTGACTCCTGAGACCCTCAATTACTGACCCATGAGACCCCCGATTACTGACTCCTGAGACCCCCGATTATTGATTCCTAAGACCCCCGATTACTGACTCCGTGGCCCCTTGCTTACTGACTCCTGAGACCCCCGATTACTGACTCCTGAGACCCCCGATTACTGAGTCCTGAGACCCCCGATTACCGACTCCTGAAACACCTGATTACTGACTCCCGAGACCTCGATTATTGGCTCCTGAGACCCCCGATTATTGACTCCTGAGACCCCCGATTACAGACCCCTGAGACTCCCGAATACTGAAGCCTGAGACACCTGATTACTGACTCCTGAGGCCCACAATTATTGACTCCTGAGACCCCCGATTACTGACTCCTGAGGCCCTGATTACTGACTCCTGAGACCCCCATTGTTCACTCCTGAGACCCCCGACTACTGACTCCTGAGACTCCCGATTACTGACTCCTGAGACCCCCGATTACTGACTCCTGAGACCCCCGATTACTGACTCCTGAGACCCTGATTACTAACTCCTGAGACCCCGATTATTGACTCCTGAGACCCCCGATTACTGACTCCTGAGACCCCCGATTACTGACTCCTGAGACCCTCAATTACTGACCCATGAGACCCCCGATTACTGACTCCTGAGACCCCCGATTATTGATTCCTAAGAACACCGATTACTGACTCCTGAGACCCCCCAATTTCTGACTCCTGAGACCCCCGATTACTGACTCCTGAGAACCCCGATTACTGACTCCTGAGACCCCCCAATTACTGACTCCTAAGACCCCCGATTACTGACTCCTGAGAGCCCCAATTACTGACTCCTGAGACCCCTGATTACTGACTTCTGAGACCCCCGATTACTGACCCCTCAGACTCACGATTACTGATTCCTGAGACCCCTGATTACTGACTCCTGAGACCCCCAATTACTGACTCCTGAGACCCTCAATTACTGACCCCTGAGACCCCCGATTACCGACTACTGAGAACCCCGATTACTGACTCCTGAGACCCCCGATAACTGACTCCTGAGACCCCCGATTACCGACTACTGAGACCCCCGATTACTGACTCCTGAGACCCCCGATTACTGACTCCTGAGACCCTCAATTACTGACCCCTGAGACCCCCGATTACCGACTACTGAGACCCCCGATTACTGACTCCTGAGACCCCTGATTACTGACTCCTGAGACCCCCAATTACTGACTCCTGAGACCCTCAATGACTGACCCCTGAGACCCCTGATTACTGACTCCTGAGACCCCCGATTACTGACTCCTGAGACCCCCGATTACTGACTCCTGAGACCCCTGATTACTGACTCCTGAGACCCCAATTACTGACTCCTGAGACCCCCAAATACTGACGCCTGAGACCCCCAATTACTGACACCTGAGACCCCCAATTACTGACTCATGAGACCCCCAATTATTGACTCCTGTGACCCCCGATTACTGACTCCTGAGACCCCCGATTACTTACTCCTGAGACCCTCAATTACTGACCCATGAGACCCCCGATTACTGACTGCTGAGACCCCCGATTATTGATTCATAAGACCCCCGATTACTGACTCCTAAGAACACCGATTACTGAATCCTGACACCCCAATTACTGACTCCTGAGACCCCCGATTACTGACTCCAGGGACCCCCGATTACTGGCTCCTGAGACCCATGATTACTGACTCCTGAGACCCCCCGATTACTGACTCCCGAGAGCCCCCGATTAGTGACTTTTGAGACTCACGATTACTGACTCCTGAGACCCCCGAATCCTGACTCCTGAGACCCCGGACTAATGACTCCTGAGACCTCCGATTACTGACTCCTGAAACCCCCGATTACTGACTCCAGAGACGCCCGATCACTGATTCCTGAAACCCCCGTATACAGACTCCTAAGACCCCCGAGTATTGACTCCAGAGACCCCCAATTACTGACTCCTGAGACCCCCGTATACAGACTCCTAAGACCTCCGAGTATTGACTCCTGAGACCCCCGATTACTGACCCCTGACATCCCCGATTACTGACTCCTGAGACCCCCGATTACTGACTCCTGAGACCCCCGATTACTGACTCCTGAGGCCCCCAATTACTGACTCCCGTGACCCTGAATATTGACTCGTGAGACCGCCAATTACTGACTCCTGAGACCCCCCAATTACAGAATTCTGAGACCCCCAATTACTGACTCCTGAGACCCCCAATTATTGACTCCTGAGATCCCCGATTACTGACTCCTGAGACCCCCGATTACTGACTCCTGAGACCCCTGATTACTGACTCCTGAGACCCCCGATTACTGACTCCTGAGACCCTGATTACTGACTCCTGAGACCCCGATTATTGACTCCTGAGACCCCCGATTACTGACTCCTGAGACCCTCAATTACTGACCCATGAGACCCCCGATTACTGACTCCTGAGACCCCCGATTATTGATTCCTAAGACCCCCGATTACTGACTCCGTGGCCCCTTGCTTACTGACTCCTGAGACCCCCGATTACTGACTCCTGAGACCCCCGATTACTGAGTCCTGAGACCCCCGATTACCGACTCCTGAAACACCTGATTACTGACTCCCGAGACCTCGATTATTGGCTCCTGAGACCCCCGATTATTGACTCCTGAGACCCCCGATTACAGACCCCTGAGACTCCCGAATACTGAAGCCTGAGACACCTGATTACTGACTCCTGAGGCCCACAATTATTGACTCCTGAGACCCCCGATTACTGACTCCTGAGGCCCTGATTACTGACTCCTGAGACCCCCATTGTTCACTCCTGAGACCCCCGACTACTGACTCCTGAGACTCCCGATTACTGACTCCTGAGACCCCCGATTACTGACTCCTGAGACCCCCGATTACTGACTCCTCAGACCCTGATTACTAACTTCTGAGACCCCGATTATTGACTCCTGAGACCCCCGATTACTGACTCCTGAGACCCCCGATTACTGACACCTGAGACCCTCAATTACTGACCCATGAGACCCCCGATTACTGACTCCTGAGACCCCCGATTATTGATTCCTGAGACCACCGATTACTGACACGTAAGACCCCCGATTACTGACTCCTAAGAACGCCGATTACTGACTCCTGAGACCCCCCAATTTCTGACTCCTGAGACCCCCGATTACTGACTCCTGAGACCCCCGATTACTGACTCCTGAGACCCCCCAATTACTGACTCCTAAGACCCCCGATTACTGACTCCTGAGAGCCCCAATTACTGACTCCTGAGACCCCTGATTACTGACTTATGAGACCCCCGATTACTGACCCCTCAGACTCACGATTACTGATTCCTGAGACCCCTGATTACTGACTCCTGAGACACCCAATTACTGACTCCTGAGACCCTCAATTACTGACCCCTGAGACCCCCGATTACCGACTACTGAGACCCCCGATTACTGACTCCTGAGACCCCCGATTACTGAGTCCTGAGACCCCCGATTACCGACTCCTGAAACACCTGATTACTGACTCCCGAGACCTCGATTATTGGCTCCTGAGACCCCCGATTATTGACTCCTGAGACCCCCGATTACAGACCCCTGAGACTCCCGAATACTGAAGCCTGAGACACCTGATTACTGACTCCTGAGGCCCACAATTATTGACTCCTGAGACCCCCGATTACTGACTCCTGAGGCCCTGATTACTGACTCCTGAGACCCCCATTGTTCAATCCTGAGACCCCCGACTACTGACTCCTGAGACTCCCGATTACTGACTCCTGAGACCCCCGATTACTGACTCCTGAGACCCCCGATTACTGACTCCTGAGACCCTGATTACTAACTCCTGAGACCCCGATTATTGACTCCTGAGACCCCCGATTACTGACTCCTGAGACCCCCGATTACTGACTCCTGAGACCCTCAATTACTGACCCATGAGACCCCCGATTACTGACTCCTGAGACCCCCGATTATTGATTCCTAAGAACACCGATTACTGACTCCTGAGACCCCCCAATTTCTGACTCCTGAGACCCCCGATTACTGACTCCTGAGACCCCCGATTACTGACTCCTGAGACCCCCCAATTACTGACTCCTAAGACCCCCGATTACTGACTCCTGAGAGCCCCAATTACTGACTCCTGAGACCCCTGATTACTGACTTCTGAGACCCCCGATTACTGACCCCTCAGACTCACGATTACTGATTCCTGAGACCCCTGATTACTGACTCCTGAGACCCCCAATTACTGACTCCTGAGACCCTCAATTACTGACCCCTGAGACCCCCGATTACCGACTACTGAGAACCCCGATTACTGACTCCTGAGACCCCCGATAACTGACTCCTGAGACCCCCGATTACCGACTACTGAGACCCCCGATTACTGACTCCTGAGACCCCCGATTACTGACTCCTGAGACCCTCAATTACTGACCCCTGAGACCCCCGATTACCGACTACTGAGACCCCCGATTACTGACTCCTGAGACCCCTGATTACTGACTCCTGAGACCCCCAATTACTGACTCCTGAGACCCTCAATGACTGACCCCTGAGACCCCTGATTACTGACTCCTGAGACCCCCGATTACTGACTCCTGAGACCCCCGATTACTGACTCCTGAGACCCCTGATTACTGACTCCTGAGACCCCAATTACTGACTCCTGAGACCCCCAAATACTGACTCCTGAGACCCCCAATTACTGACACCTGAGACCCCCAATTACTGACTCATGAGACCCCCAATTATTGACTCCTGTGACCCCCGATTACTGACTCCTGAGACCCCCTATTACTGACTCCTGAGAGCCCCCAATTACTGACTCCAGGGACCCCCGATTACTGGCTCCTGAGACCCATGATTACTGACTCCTGAGACCCCCCGATTACTGACTCCCGAGAGCCCCCGATTAGTGACTTTTGAGACTCACGATTACTGACTCCTGAGACCCCCGAATCCTGACTCCTGAGACCCCGGACTAATAACTCCTGAGACCTCCGATTACTGACTCCTGAAACCCCCGATTACTGACTCCAGAGACGCCCGATCACTGATTCCTGAAACCCCCGTATACAGACTCCTAAGACCCCCGAGTATTGACTCCAGAGACCCCCAATTACTGACTCCTGAGACCCCCGTAAACAGACTCCTAAGACCTCCGAGTATTGACTCCTGAGACCCCCGATTACTGACCCCTGACATCCCCGATTACTGACTCCTGAGACCCCCGATTACTGACTCCTGAGACCCCCGATTACTGACTCCTGAGGCCCCCAATTACTGACTCCCGTGACCCTGAATATTGACTCCTGAGACCGCCAATTACTGACTCCTGAGACCCCCCAATTACAGAATTCTGAGACCCCCAATTACTGACTCCTGAGACCCCCAATTATTGACTCCTGAGATCCCCGATTACTGACTCCTGAGACCCCCGATTACTGACTCCTGAGACCCCTGATTACTGACTCCTGAGACCCCCGATTACTGACTCCTGAGACCCTGATTACTGACTCCTGAGACCCCGATTATTGACTCCTGAGACCCCCGATTACTGACTCCTGAGACCCTCAATTACTGACCCATGAGACCCCCGATTACTGACTCCTGAGACCCCCGATTATTGATTCCTAAGACCCCCGATTACTGACTCCGTGGCCCCTTGCTTACTGACTCCTGAGACCCCCGATTACTGACTCCTGAGACCCCCGATTACTGAGTCCTGAGACCCCCGATTACCGACTCCTGAAACACCTGATTACTGACTCCCGAGACCTCGATTATTGGCTCCTGAGACCCCCGATTATTGACTCCTGAGACCCCCGATTACAGACCCCTGAGACTCCCGAATACTGAAGCCTGAGACACCTGATTACTGACTCCTGAGGCCCACAATTATTGACTCCTGAGACCCCCGATTACTGACTCCTGAGGCCCTGATTACTGACTCCTGAGACCCCCATTGTTCACTCCTGAGACCCCCGACTACTGACTCCTGAGACTCCCGATTACTGACTCCTGAGACCCCCGATTACTGACTCCTGAGACCCCCGATTACTGACTCCTCAGACCCTGATTACTAACTTCTGAGACCCCGATTATTGACTCCTGAGACCCCCGATTACTGACTCCTGAGACCCCCGATTACTGACACCTGAGACCCTCAATTACTGACCCATGAGACCCCCGATTACTGACTCCTGAGACCCCCGATTATTGATTCCTGAGACCACCGATTACTGACACGTAAGACCCCCGATTACTGACTCCTAAGAACGCCGATTACTGACTCCTGAGACCCCCCAATTTCTGACTCCTGAGACCCCCGATTACTGACTCCTGAGACCCCCGATTACTGACTCCTGAGACCCCCCAATTACTGACTCCTAAGACCCCCGATTACTGACTCCTGAGAGCCCCAATTACTGACTCCTGAGACCCCTGATTACTGACTTATGAGACCCCCGATTACTGACCCCTCAGACTCACGATTACTGATTCCTGAGACCCCTGATTACTGACTCCTGAGACACCCAATTACTGACTCCTGAGACCCTCAATTACTGACCCCTGAGACCCCCGATTACCGACTACTGAGACCCCCGATTACTGACTCCTGAGACCCCCGATAACTGACTCCTGAGACCCCCGATTACCGACTACTGAGACCCCCGATTACTGACTCCTGAGACCCCCGATTACTGACTCCTGAGACCCTCAATTACTGACCCCTGAGACCCCCGATTACCGACTACTGAGACCCCCGATTACTGACTCCTGAGACCCCTGATTACTGACTCCTGAGACCCCAATTACTGACTCCTGAGACCTCTGATTATTGACTCCTGAGACCCCCTATTACTGACTCCCGAGAGACCCCAATTACTGACTCCAGGGACCCCCGATTACTGGCTCCTGAGACCCCCGATTACTGACTCCTGAGACCCCCCGATTACTGACTCCTGTGACCCCCGATCACTGACTCCTGAGGCCGCCGATTACTGACTCCTGAGAGCCCCCGATTACTGACTCCTGAGGCCCCCGATTACTGACTCCTGAGAGCTCCCGATTACTGACTCCTGAGACCCCCGTTTACTAACTCCTGAGACCCCCGATTACTGATTCCTGAGAGCCCCCGATTACTGACTCCTGAGACCCCAATTACTGACACATGAGACCCCCGATAACTGACTCCCGAGACACCCGATGACTGACTCCTGAGACCCCCGATTACTGACTCCTGAGACCCCCAATTACTGACTCTTGAGACCCCCGATTACTGAATCCTGTGACCCCTGATTACTGACTCCTGAGACCCCCGATCACTGACTCCTGAGATCCCCGATCACTGACTCCTGATACCCCCGATTACTGACTCCTGAGATCCCCGATTACTGACTCCAGAGACCCCAATTACTGGCACCTGAGACCCCAGATTTTTGACTCCTGAGGCACCCGATTACTGACTCCTGAGACCCCCGATTACTGAATCCCGAGAGCACCCGATTACTGATTCCTGAGACACCCAATTATTGACTCCTGAGACCCCCGATTACTGACGCTTGAGACCCCCAATTATTGACTCCTGAGACACCCAATTACTGACTCCTGAGACCTCCGATTACTGACTCCTGAGACCCCTGATTATTGACTCCTGAGACCCCCGATTACTGACTCCTGAGACCCCTGATTACTGACTCCTGAGACCCCCGATTACTGACTCCTGAGACCCCCGATTACTGACTCCTGAGACTCCCGATCACTGACTCCTGAGACCCCTGATTGCTAACTCCTGAGACCCCCGATTACTAACTCCTGAGACCCCCCATTACTGACTCCTGAGACCCCCGATTACTGTATCCAGAGATCCCTGATTTCTGACTCCCGAGAGCCTCCGATTACTGATTCCTGAGAGCCCCGATTACTGAATCCTGAGACTCCTGAATACTGACTCCGGAGACCCCGATTACTGACACCTGAGACCCCCGATTACTGACTGCTGAGACTCCCAATTACTGACTCCAGAGACCCCTGATTACTGACTCCTGAGAGCCCCCGATTACTGACTCCTGAGACCCCGCGATTACTGACTCCTGAGACCCCCGATTACTGACTTCTGAGACCACCCAATTACTGAATCCTCAGACCCCCGATTACTGACTCCTGTGGCACCCAATTACTGACACCTGGGACCAACGATTACTGACTCCTGAGAACCCCGGTTACTGACTCCTAAGACCCCTATTACTGGCTCCTGAGACCCCCGATTACTGACTCCTGAGACCCCTGATTACTGACTCCTGAGACGCCCGATTACTGACTCCTGAGACCCCCGATTACTGAGTCCTGAGACCCCGATTACTGACTCCTGAGACCTCCGATTACTGACTCCTGAGACCCCTGATTACTGACTCCCGAGACCTCGATTATTGGCTCCTGAGACTCCCGATTACTGACTCCTGAGACCCCCGATTACTGACTCCTGAGACCCCCAATTACTGACTCATGAGGCCCACAATTACTGACTCCTGAGACCCCCGATTACTGACTCCTGAGACCCTGATTACTGACTCCTGAGAGCCCCGATTACCGACTCCTGAGACCCCCGATTACTGACTCCCGAGACCTCGATTATTGGCTCCTGAGACCCCCGATTATTGACTCCTGAGACCTCCGATTACAGACTCCTGAGACTCCCGATTACTGAAGCCTGAGACACCTGATTACTGACTTCTGAGGCCCACAATTACTGACTGCTGAGACCCCCGATTACTGACTCCTGAGACCCTGATTACTGACTCCTGAGACCCCGATTATTCACTCCTGAGACACCCGTTTACTGACACCTGAGACTCCCGATAACTGACTCCTGAGACCCCCGATTACTGACTCCTGAGACCCCCAATTACTGACTCCTGAGGCCCACAATTACTGACTCCTGAGACCCCCGATTACTGACTCCTTAGACCCTGATTACTGACTCCTGAGACCCCGATTATTGACTCCTGAGACCCCCGATTACTGACTCCTGAGACCCCCGATTACTGACTCCAGAGACCCTCAATTACTGACCCATGAGACCCCCGATTACTGACTCCTGAGACCCCCGATTATTGATTCCTGAGACCAGCGATTACTGACTCCTAAGAACACCGATTACTGAATCCTGACACCCCAATTACTGACTCCTGAGACCCCCGATTACTGACTCCTGAGAACACCGATTACTGACTCCTGAGACCCCCCAATTACTGACTCCTGAGACCCCCGATTACTGACTCCTAAGAACACCGATTACTGCCTCCTGAGAACCCCTGATTACTGACTTCTGAGACCCCCGATTACTGACCCCTCAGACTCACGATTCCTGATTCCTGAGACCCCTGATTACTGACTCCTGTGACCCCCAATTACTGACTCCTGAGACCCTCAATTACTGACTCCTGAGACCCCTGATTACTGACTCCTGAGACCCCCGATTACTGACTCCTGAGACCCCCGATTACTGACTCATGAGACCCCTGATTACTGACTCCTGAGACCCCAATTACTGACTCCTGAGACCCCCAATTACTGACACCTGAGACCCACAATTACTGACTCATGAGACCCCCAATTATTGACACCTGAGACCCCCTATTACTGACTCCTGAGAGCCCCCAATTACTGACTCCAGGGACCCCCGATTACTGGCTCCTGAGACCCCCGATTGCTGACTCCTGAGACCCCCCGATTACTGACTCCTGAGACCCCCGATTACTGACTCCTGAGGCCCCCGATTACTGACTCCTGAGAGCCCCCGATTACTGACTCCTGAGACCCCCGTTTACTGACTCCTGAGGCCCCCAATTACTGACTCCTGAGGCCCCCGATTACTGACTCCTGAGGCCCCCGATTACTGACTCCTGAGAGTCCCCGATTACTGACTCCTGAGACCCCCGTTTACTAACTCCTGAGACCCCTGATTACTGATTCGTGAGAGCCCCCGATTACTGACTCCTGAGACCCCAATTACTGACACATGAGACCCCCGATAACTGACTCCCGAGACACCCAATGACTGACTCCTGAGACCCCCGATTACTGACTCCTGAGACCCCCAATTACTGACTCTTGAGACCCCCGATTACTGAATCCTGTGACCCCTGATTACTGACTCCTGAGACCCCCGATCACTGACTCCTGAGATCCCCGATCACTGACTCCTGATACCCCCGATTACTGACTCCAGAGACCCCCAATTACTGACTCCTGAGACCCCAATTACTGGCACCTGAGACCCCAGATTATTGACTCCTGAGACCCCTGATTACTGACTCCTGAGATCCCCGATTACTGAATCCCGAGAGCCCCCGATTACTGATTCCTGACACACCCAATTATTGACTCCTGAGACGCCCGATTACTGATGCTTGAGACCCCCAATTATTGACTCCTGAGATCCCCAATTACTGACTCCTGAGTCCCCTGATTACTGACTCCTGAGACCCCCGATTACTGACTCCTGAGACCCCTGATTACTGACTCCTGAGACCCCCGATTACTGACTCCTGAGACCCCCGATTACTGACTCCTGAGACCCCCGATTACTGACTCCTGAGACTCCCGATCACTGACTCCTGAGACCCCTGATTGCTAACTCCTGAGACCCCCGATTACTAACTCCTGAGACCCCCGATTACTGACTCCTGAGACCCCCGATTACTGAATCCAGAGAACCCTGATTACTGACGCCCGAGAGCCTCCGTTTACTGATTCCTGAGAGCCCCGATTACTGAATCCTGAGACTCCTGAATACTGACTCCGGGGACCCCGATTACTGACACCTGAGGCCCCCGATTACTGACTCCTGAGACTCCCAATTACTGACTCCAGAGACCCCTGATTACTGACTCCTGAGAGCCCCCGATTACTGACTCCTGAGAACCCACGATTACTGACTCCTGAGACCCCCGATTACTGACTCCTGACACCCCCGATTCCTGAATCCTCAGACCCCCGATTACTGACTCCTGTGGCACCCAATTACTGACACCTGAGACCAACGATTACTGACTCCTGAGACCCCCGATTACTGACTCCTGAGACCCCGCGATTACTGACTCCTGAGACCCCCGATTACTGACTTCTGAGACCCCCGATTAATGAATCCTCAGACCCCCGATTACTGACTCCTGTGGCACCCAATTACTGACACCTGAGACCTACGATTACTGACTCCTGAGACCCCGCGATTACTGATTCCTGAGACCCCCGATTACTGACTTCTGAGACCAACCAATTACTGAATCCTCAGTCCCCCGATTACTGACTCCTGTGGCACCCAATTACTGACACCTGAGACCCCCGATTGCTGACTCCTGAGACCCCCGATTACTGACTCCTGAGACCCCCGATTACTGACGCCTGAGACTCCCGATCACTGACTCCTGAGACCACTGATTACTGACTCCTGAGATCCCGATTATTGACTCTTGAGACCCCCAATTACTGGCTCCTGAGACCCCCGATAACTGACTCCTGAGACCCCCGATTACTGACGCCTGAGACTCCCGATCACTGACTCCTGAGAGCACTGATTACTGACTCCTGAGATCCCGATTACTGACTCTTGAGACCCCCAATTACTGACTCCTGAGACCCCCGATTACTGACTCCTGAGACCCCCGATTACTGACTCCTGAGAGTCCCGATTACTGACTCCTGAGACCCCCAATTGCTAACTCCTGAGATCCCCGATTACTAACTCCGGAGACCCCCGATTACTGACTCCTGAGACCCCCGATTACTGAATCCAGAGATCCCTGATTACTGACTCCCGAGAGCCTCCGATTACTGATTCCTGAGACCCCCGATTACTGTATCCTGAGACTCCCGAATACTGACTCTGGAGACCCGGATTACTGACTCCTGAGAGCCCCCGATTACTGACTCCTGAGAACCCACGTTTACTGACTCCTGAGACCCCCGATTACTGACTTCTGAGACCACCCAATTACTGAATCCTCAGACCCCCGATTACTGACTCCTGTGGCACCCTATTACTGACACCTGAGACCAACGATTACTGACTCCTGAGACCCCGCGATTACTGACTCCTGAGACACCCAATTACTGACTCCTGAGACTCCCAATTACTGACTCCTGAGAGCCTCCGATTACTGACTCCTGAGACCCCGCGATTACTGACTCCTGAGACCCCCGATTACTGACTTCTGAGACCCCCGAGTACTGAATCCTCAGACCCCCGATTACTGACACCTGTGGCACCCAATTACTGACACCTGAGACCAACGATTACTGACTCCTGAGACCCCCGATTACTGACTCCTGAGACCCCGCGATTACTGACTCCTGAGACCCCCGATTACTGACTTCTGAGACCCCCGATTACTGAATCCTCAGACCCCCGATTACTGACTCCTGTGGCACCCAATTACTGACACCTGAGACCAACGATTACTGACTCCTGAGACCCCGCGATTACTGATTCCTGAGACCCCCGATTACTGACTTCTGAGACCACCCAATTACTGAATCCTCAGACCCCCGATTACTGACTCCTGTGGCACCCAATTACTGACACCTGAGACCCCCGATTGCTGACTCCTGAGACCCCCGGTTACTGACTCCTGAGACCCCCGATTACTGACGCCTGAGACTCCAGATCACTGACTCCTGAGACCACTGATTACTGACTCCTGAGATCCCGATTACTGACTCTTGAGACCCCCAATTACTGGCTCCTGAGACCCCCGATAACTGACTCCTGAGACCCCCGATTACTGACGCCTGAGACTCCCGATCACTGACTCCTGAGACCACTGATTACTGACTCCTGAGATCCCGATTACTGACTCTTGAGACCCCCAATTACTGACTCCTGAGACCCCCGATTACTGACTCCTGAGACCCCCGATTACTGACTCCTGAGAGTCCCGATTACTGACTCCTGAGACCCCCGATTGCTAACTCCTGAGATCCCCGATTACTAACTCCGGAGACCCCCGATTACTGACTCCTGAGACCCCCGATTACTGAATCCAGAGATCCCTGATTACTGACTCCCGAGAGCCTCTGATTACTGATTCCTGAGACCCCCGATTACTGTATCCTGAGACTCCCGAATACTGACTCTGGAGACCCCGATTACTGACTCCTGAGAGCCCCCGATTACTGACTCCTGAGAACCCGCGTTTACTGACTCCTGAGACCCCCGATTACTGACTTCTGAGACCACCCAATTACTGAATCCTCAGACCCCCGATTACTGACTCCTGTGGCACCCTATTACTGACACCTGAGACCAACGATTACTGACTCCTGAGACCACGCGATTACTGACTCCTGAGACACCCGATTACTGACTCCTGAGACCCCCGATTACTGACTCCTGAGACCTCCGATTACTGCGGCCTGAGACCCCGATTACTGACTCCTGAGACGCCCGATTACGGACTCCTGAGAGCCCCGACTACTGACTCCCGAGACCTCGATTACTGACTCCTGAGACCCCCGATTACAGACACCTGGGACCCCCAATTACTGACTCCTGAGACCCACAATTACTGACTCCTGAGACCCACAATTACTGACTCCTAAGAACACCGATTACTGACTCCCGAGACCCCGATTACTGACTCCTGTGACCCCCGATTACTGACTCCAAAAACACCGATACTGAATCCTGAGACCCACAATTACTGACTTCTGAGACCCCCGATTACTGACCCCTCAGACCTACGATTACTGACTCCTGAGACCCCTGATTTCTGACGCCTGAGACCCGCAATTACTGACTCCTGAGTCCCCCAATTACTGACTCCTGAGACCCCCGATTACTGACTCCTGAGACCCTCGATTACTGACTCCTGAGACCCCTGATTACTGACTCCTGAGACCCCCGATTACTGACTCCTGAGACCCTCGATTACTGACTCCTGAGACCCCCGATTACTGACTCCTGAGACCCCCGATTACTGGTTCCTGAGAACCCCAATTACTGACACCTGGGGCCCCCGATTATTGACACCCGAGACACCCGATTACTGACCCCCGAGAGCCACCGATTACTGATTCCTGAGACCCCCGATTATTGACTCCTGAGAACCCCGATTACTGACTCCTGAGACCCCCAATTACTGACTCTTGAGACCCCCGATTACTGACTCCTGTGACCCCTGATTACTGACTCCTGAGACCCCCGATCACTGAATCCTGAGACCCCGATCACTGACTCCTGATACCCCCGGTTACTGACTCCAGAGACCCCCAATTACTGACTCCTAAGACCCCGATTACTGGCAGCTGAGACCCCCGATTATTGACTCCTGAGACCCCCGATTACTGACTCCTGAGACCCCCGATTACTGACTCCCGACAGCCTCCGATTACTGACTCCAGAGACCCCCAATTACTGACTCCTGAGACCCCGATTACTGACTCTTGAGACCCCCGATTACTGACACCTGAGACCCCCGATTACTTACTCCTGAGACCACCAATTACTGAATCCTGAGACCCCTGATTACTGTCTCCTGAGACCCCCAATTTCTGACTCCTGAGACCCTGGATTACAGACTCCTGAGACCCCTGATTACTGACTCCTGAGACCACCGATTACTGACTTCTGAGACCCCCGATTACTGACTCCTGAGACCCCCGATTACTGACTCCTGAGACTCCTGATCACTGACTCCTGAGACCCCCGATTGCTAACTCCTGAGACCCCCGATTACTAACTCCTGAGACCCCCGATTACTGACTCCTGAGACCCCCGATTACTGAATCCAGAGATCCCTAATTACTGACTATCGAGAGCCTCCGATTACTGATTCCTGAGACCCCCCATTACTGACACCTGAGACCCCTGAATGCTGACTCCTGTGACCCCCGATTACTGACTTCTGAGACCCCCGATTACTGACTCCTGAGACCCCCGATTACAGACACCTGAGACCCCCGAATACTGACTCCTGAGACCCCCGATTACTGACTCCTGACACCCTCGATTACTGACTCCTGAGACTCCCTGATTACTGACTCCTGAGACCCCCGATTACTGATTCCTGAGACACCCGATTACTGACTACTGAGACCCCCGATTACTGACTCCTGAGACCCCCGATTACTGACTCCTGTGACCCTCGATTACTGACTCCTGAGACCCCCGATTACTGACTCCTGAGGCCCCTGATTACTGGCTCATGAGACCCCTGATTACTGACTCCTGAGACCCCCGATTACTGACTCCTGAGACCTCCGATTACAGACAGTTGAGACCGCCCATTACTGAAACCTGAGACCCTCGTATACTGACCCCGCTAAACCCCGATTACTGACTCCTGCGACCCCGATTACTGACTCCCGAGACCCCCGATTACTGACTCTGATGACCCCCGATTACTGACTCTGGAGACCCCCGATTACTGACTCCTGAGAACCCCAATTACTGAATACAGAGACCCCCTGATTACTGACTCCTGAGACCCCCGATTACTGATTCCTGAGACCCCCGATTACTGACTACTGAGACCCCCGATTACTGACTCCTGAGACCCCCGATTACTGACTCCTGTGACCCTCGATTACTGACTCCTGAGACCCCCGGTTACTGACTCCTGAGGCCCCCAATTACTGACTCCTGAGACCCCTGATTACTGACTCCTGAGCCCTCCGATTACTGACTGTTGAGACCGCCCATAACTGAAACCTGAGACCCCCGATTACTGACCACTCTGAACCCCGATTACTGACTCCTGAGAGCCCGAGTACTGACTCCTGAGACCACCGATTGCTGACTCCCGAGACCCCGATTACTGACTCCTGCGACCCCGATTACTGACTCCCGAGACCCCGATTACTGACTCCTGCGACCCCGATTACTGACTCCCGAGACCCCCAATTACTGACTCTGGTGACCCCCGATTACTGACTCTGGAGACCCCCGATTACTGACTCCTGAGAACCCCAATTACTGACTACAGAGACCCCCGGTTACTGACTCCTGAGACCCCCGATTACTGACTCCCGAGACCACGATTACTGAGTCCTGAGACCCCCGATTACTGACTCCCGAGACCCCAATTACTGACTCCTGAGACCCCCGATTACTGACTCCGGAGACCCGCAATTACTGACTCCGGAGACCCCGCGATTTCTGACTCCTGAGACGTCCGATTACTGACTCCTGAGACCCCCGATTACTGTCTCCTGGGACCCCTGATTACTGACTCCGGCGACAACCGGTTACTGACTCCTGAGACCCCCGATTACTGACTCTGGAGACCCCCCAATTACTGACTCCTGCGACCCCCGATTACTGACTCCTGCGACCCCCGATTACTGACTCCTGCGACCCCCGATTACTGACTCCTGCGACCCCCGATTACTGACTCCTGAGTCCCTGATTACTGACACCTGAGACCCCAGAATACTGACTCCTGAGACCCCGATTGTTGATTCCTGAGACCGCCGATTACTGACTCCTGAGACCAACGATTACTGACAAATGTGACCCCCTGAATACTGACTCCTGAGACCACCGATTACTGACTCCGGCGGCAACCGGTTACTGACTCCTGAGACCCCCGATTACTGATTCTGGAGAACCCCGATTACTGACTCCTGAGACCTCCGATTACTGACTCTTGAGACCCTGATTACTGACACCTGAGACCCCCGATTACTGGCTCTGGTGACCCCCGATTACTGCCTCTGGAGACCCCTGATTACTGACTCATGAGAACCCCAATTACTGACTACAGAGACCCCCTGATTACTGACTCCTGAGACCCCCGATTACTGACTCCAGAGACCCCGAATTACTGACTCCTGAGACCCCAATTTCTGGCACCTGAGACCCCAGATTATTGACTCCTGAGACCCCCGATTACTGACTCCTGAGACCCCCAATTACTGAATCCCGAGAGCCCCCGATTACTGATTCCTGAGACACCCAATTATTGACTCCTGAGACCCCCGATTACTGATGCTTGAGACCCCCAATTATTGACTCCTGAGACACCCAATTACTGACTCCTGAGACCCCTGATTACTGACTCCTGAGACCCCCGATTACTGACTCCTGAGACCCCTGATTACTGACTCCTGAGACCCCCGATTACTGACTCCTGAGACCCCCGATTACTGACTCCTGAGACCCCCGATTACTGACTCCTGAGACTCCCGATCACTGACTCCTGAGACCCCTGATTGCTAACTCCTGAGACCCCCGATTACTAACTCCTGAGACCCCCGATTACTGACTCCTGAGACCCCCAATTACTGAATCCAGAGATCCCTGATTACTGACGCCCGAGAGCCTCCGATTACTGATTCCTGAGAGCCCCGATTACTGAATCCTGAGACTCCTGAATACTGAGTCCGGAGACCCCGATTACTGACACCTGAGACCCCCGATTACTGACTCCGGAGACTCCCAATTACTGACTCCAGAGACCCCTGATTACTGACTCCAGAGAGCCCCCGATTACTGACTCCTGAGACCCCGCGATTACTGACTCCTGAGACCCCCGATTACTGACTTCTGAGACCACCCAATTACTGAATCCTCAGATCCCCGATTACTGACTCCTGTGGCACCCAATTACTGACACCTGAGACCAACGATTACTGACTCCTGAAACCCCCGATTGCTGACTCCTGAGACCCCCGATTACTGACTCCTGAGACCCCCGATTACTGAGTCCTGAGACCCCCGATTACTGAGTCCTGAGACCCCGATCACTGACTCCTGAGACCCCCGATTACTGACACCTGAGAGCCCCGATTACTGACTCCTGAGACCCCCGATTACTGACTCCCGAGACCTCGATTATTGGCTCCTGAGACTCCCGATTTCTGACTCCTGAGACGCCCGATTACTGACTCCTGAGACCCCCGATTACTGTCTCCTGGGACCCCTGATTACTGACTCCGGAGACTCCCAATTACTGACTCCAGAGACCCCTGATTACTGACTCCAGAGAGCCCCCGATTACTGACTCCTGAGACCCCGCGATTACTGACTCCTGAGACCCCCGATTACTGACTTCTGAGACCACCCAATTACTGAATCCTCAGATCCCCGATTACTGACTCCTGTGGCACCCAATTACTGACACCTGAGACCAACGATTACTGACTCCTGAAACCCCCGATTGCTGACTCCTGAGACCCCCGATTACTGACTCCTGAGACCCCCGATTACTGAGTCCTGAGACCCCCGATTACTGAGTCCTGAGACCCCGATCACTGACTCCTGAGACCCCCGATTACTGACACCTGAGAGCCCCGATTACTGACTCCTGAGACCCCCGATTACTGACTCCCGAGACCTCGATTATTGGCTCCTGAGACTCCCGATTTCTGACTCCTGAGACGCCCGATTACTGACTCCTGAGACCCCCGATTACTGTCTCCTGGGACCCCTGATTACTGACTCCGGCGACAACCGGTTACTGACTCCTGAGACCCCCGATTACTGACTCTGGAGATCCCCAATTACTGACTCCTGCGACCCCCGATTACTGACTCCTGCGACCCCCGATTACTGACTCCTGAGTCCCTGATTACTGACACCTGAGACCCCAGAATACTGACTCCTGAGACCCCGATTGTTGATTCCTGAGACCGCCGATTACTGACTCCTGAGACCAACGATTACTGACAAATGTGACCCCCTGAATACTGACTCCTGAGACCACCGATTACTGACTCCGGCGGCAACCGGTTACTGACTCCTGAGACCCCCGATTACTGATTCTGGAGAACCCCGATTACTGACTCCTGAGACCTCCGATTACAGACTCTTGAGACCCTGATTACTGACACCTGAGACCCCCGATTACTGGCTCTGGTGACCCCCGATTACTGCCTCTGGAGACCCCCGATTACTGACTCATGAGAACCCCAATTACTGACTACAGAGACCCCCTGATTACTGACTCCCGAGACCCCCGATTACTGACTCCAGAGACCCCGAATTACTGACTCCTGAGACCCCAATTTCTGGCACCTGAGACCCCAGATTATTGACTCCTGAGACCCCCGATTACTGACTCCTGAGACCCCCGATTACTGAATCCCGAGAGCCCCCGATTACTGATTCCTGAGACACCCAATTACTGACTCCAGAGACCCCTGATTACTGACTCCTGAGAGCCCCCGATTACTGACTCCTGAGACCCCGCGATTACTGACTCCTGAGACCCCCGATTACTGACTTCTGAGACCACCCAATTACTGAATCCTCAGACCCCCGATTACTGAATCCTGTGGCACCCAATTACTGACACCTGAGACCAACGATTACTGACTCCTGAAACCCCCGATTGCTGACTCCTGAGACCCCCGATTACTGACTCCTGAGACCCCCGATTACTGAGTCCTGAGACCCCCGATTACTGAGTCCTGAGACCCCGATCACTGACTCCTGAGACCCCCGATTACTGACTCCTGAGAGCCCCGATTACTGACTCCTGAGACCCCCGATTACTGACTCCCGAGACCTCGATTATTGGCTCCTGAGACTCCCGATTTCTGACTCCTGAGACCCCCGATTACTGACTCCTGAGACCCCCAATTACTGACTCCTGAGGCCCACAATTACTGACTCCTGAGACCCCCGATTACTGACTCCTGAGACCCTGATTACTGACTCCTGAGAGCCCCGATTACCGACTCCTGAGACCCCCGATTACTGACTCCCGAGACCTCGATTATTGGCTCCAGAGACCCCCGATTACTGACTCCTGAGACCCCCAATTACTGACTCCTGAGGCCCACAATTACTGACTCCTGAGACCCCCGATTACTAACTCCTGAGACCCTGATTACTGACTCCTGAGAGCCCCGATTACCGACTCCTGAGACCCCCGATTACTGACTCCCGAGACCTCGATTATTGGCTCCTGAGACCCCCGATTATTGACTCCTGAGACCCCCGATTACAGACTCCTGAGACTCCCGATTACTGAAGCCTGAGACACCTGATTACTGACTCCTGAGGCCCACAATTACTGACTCCTGAGACCCCCGATTTCTGACTCCTGAGACCATGGTTACTGACTCCTGAGACCCCGATTATTCACTCCTGAGACCCCGATTACTGACTCCTGAGACTCCCGATTACTGACTCCTGAGGCCCACAATTACTGACTCCTGAGACCCCGATTACTGACTCCTGAGACCCTGATTACTGACTCCTGAGACCCCGATTATTGACTCCTGAGACCCCCGATTACTGACTCCTGAGACCCCCGATTACTGACTCCTGAGACCCCCGATTACTGACTCCAGAGACCCTCAATTACTGACCCATGAGACCCCCGATTACTGACTCCTGAGTCCCCCGATTATTGATTCCTGAGACCACCGATTACTGACACCTAAGACCCCGATTACTGACTCCTAAGAACAACGATTACTGACTCCTGAGACCCCCCAATTACTGACTCCTGAGACCCCCGATTACAGACTCCTGAGAACACCGATTACTGACTCCTGAGACCCCCCAATTACTGACTCCTGAGACCCCCGATTACTGACTCTTGAGACCCCGATTACTGACACCTGAGACCCCCGATTACTTACTCCTGAGACCACCAATTACTGAATCCTGAGACCCCTGATTACTGTCTCCTGAGACCCCCAATTTCTGACTCCTGAGACCCTGGATTACAGACTCCTGAGACCCCTGATTACTGACTCCTGAGACCACCGATTACTGACTTCTGAGACCCCGATTACTGACTCCTGAGACCCCCGATTACTGACTCCTGAGACTCCTGATCACTGACTCCTGAGACCCCCGATTGCTAACTCCTGAGACCCCCGATTACTAACTCCTGAGACCCCGATTACTGACTCCTGAGACCCCCGATTACTGAATCCAGAGATCCCTAATTACTGACTATCGAGAGCCTCCGATTACTGATTCCTGAGACCCCCCATTACTGACACCTGAGACCCCTGAATGCTGACTCCTGTGACCCCCGATTACTGACTTCTGAGACCCCCGATTACTGACTCCTGAGACCCCCGATTACAGACACCTGAGACCCCCGAATACTGACTCCTGAGACCCCCGATTACTGACTCCTGACACCCTCGATTACTGACTCCTGAGACTCCCTGATTACTGACTCCTGAGACCCCGATTACTGATTCCTGAGACACCCGATTACTGACTACTGAGACCCCGATTACTGACTCTGAGACCCCCGATTACTGACTCCTGTGACCCTCGATTACTGACTCCTGAGACCCCCGATTACTGACTCCTGAGGCCCCTGATTACTGGCTCATGAGACCCCTGATTACTGACTCCTGAGACCCCCGATTACTGACTCCTGAGACCTCCGATTACAGACAGTTGAGACCGCCCATTACTGAAACCTGAGACCCTCGTATACTGACCCCGCTAAACCCCGATTACTGACTCCTGCGACCCCGATTACTGACTCCCGAGACCCCCGATTACTGACTCTGATGACCCCCGATTACTGACTCTGGAGACCCCCGATTACTGACTCCTGAGAACCCCAATTACTGAATACAGAGACCCCCTGATTACTGACTCCTGAGACCCCCGATTACTGATTCCTGAGACCCCCGATTACTGACTACTGAGACCCCCGATTACTGACTCCTGAGACCCCCGATTACTGACTCCTGTGACCCTCGATTACTGACTCCTGAGACCCCGGTTACTGACTCCTGAGGCCCCCAATTACTGACTCCTGAGACCCCTGATTACTGACTCCTGAGCCCTCCGATTACTGACTGTTGAGACCGCCATAACTGAAACCTGAGACCCCCGATTACTGACCACTCTGAACCCCGATTACTGACTCCTGAGAGCCCGAGTACTGACTCCTGAGACCACCGATTGCTGACTCCCGAGACCCGATTACTGACTCCTGCGACCCGATTACTGACTCCCGAGACCCCGATTACTGACTCCTGCGACCCCGATTACTGACTCCCGAGACCCCCAATTACTGACTCTGGTGACCCCGATTACTGACTCTGGAGACCCCGATTACTGACTCCTGAGAACCCCAATTACTGACTACAGAGACCCCGGTTACTGACTCCTGAGACCCCGATTACTGACTCCCGAGACCACGATTACTGAGTCCTGAGACCCCGATTACTGACTCCCGAGACCCCAATTACTGACTCCTGAGACCCCCGATACTGACTCCGGAGACCCGCAATTACTGACTCCGAGACCCCGCGATTTCTGACTCCTGAGACGTCCGATTACTGACTCCTGAGACCCCGATTACTGTCTCCTGGGACCCCTGATTACTGACTCCGGCGACAACCGGTTACTGACTCGTGAGACCCCCGATTACTGAACTCTGAGACCCCGCAATTACTGACTCCTGCGACCCCGATACTGACTCCTGCGACCCCCGATTACTGACTCCTGCGACCCCGATTACTGACTCCTGCGACCCCGATTACTGACTCCTGTGACCCGATGTTGATACTGAGACCTCGATTAGGAATCTGTGACAACGTTTACTGTCATAAGTGACCCCATGAATACTGACTCCTGAGACAACGATTACTGACTACGCGGCTACCGGT
>NW_028226581.1:7500-25000 GCF_052327205.1 Somniosus microcephalus
ACTTCCATATTTTGGGGGTTGGATTCTCTCCCGCATTCCAGCCCCCTGGCCACGGGTCGCTCATTCACTTTCAGCCCGGGCCTTGCCAATTTGGTTAATCAGTTAGCCATGCACCAGACTCGGCCTCGCCTTTTTCATTTATGGTTAATGATGTGCCCAGGCTGGGACTTAGTCTCTCCAGCAGCCAAAACTTTTCACTGGTTAATGAGGTGCCCAGCCCGGCACTTAGTCTCTCTCCCCAGCAAGCTTACTTGGTCGGCCGACATTTGGATCCATTTTCGGGGCTTAATCGGGTCGAATACGGTCCCTTACGCAAGGGGAGCCGAAGCCCCGGCCTCTGCCAGGCGTCAGGCTGCCGTTTTTTAAGCCCGACCAAAAACCCGAAAATTGGTTAAAAATGGAAATAAATTTCCACCCAAAAAGGGTTAAAAGTCGGTTGGACGGCAGCCCTGGTCGGTCTCTGCAGACCTGGAGGCCCTAGACAGTAATCTGGAAAACAGACAAAGTCTCGAGAAACCACCTCCTACCATTCTCCAGGTACCCCGCCAATCCCCCCTGCCAGAAATGACAAGTGTCAAATCAGCGGGACGGATTTGACTTTTGTGACCGACCGCTGGAACTTTTTTCGGCTACAGGCAGTCAAATTTTTCTCCTTCCGGACTTCCAGTACAACTTTGAACGGCCATATCTCCGCACTCCCGCGTCGGAGCCAAGCCGTTTTTACACCGTTAGACGCGGCTTCCCGTGCCCGTTCGAATGCCGCCCTGCTCGGCGGAAAAGGAGAATTTTTTTATTTTTCGGCCGATTTCGGGAAAAAAAATTCCCGCTCTGAACTCGGATTTTTCGGCTTTAATCGTTTCGTATACGGTCCCTTACGCAAGGGAGCCGAAGCCCCGGCCTCTGCCGGGCGTCAGGCTGCCGTTTTTAAGCCCGACCAAAAACCCGAAAATTGGTTAAAAATGGAAATAAATTTCCACCCAAAAAGGGTTAAAAGTCGGTTGGACGGCAGCCCGGGTCGGTCTCTGCAGACCTGGAGGCCCTAGACAGTAATCTGGAAAACAGATAAAGTCTCGAAAAACCACCTCCTACCATTCTCCAGGTACCCCGCCAATCCCCCCTGCCAGAAATGACAAGTGTCAAATCAGCGGGACGGATTTGACTTTTGTGACCGACCGCTGGAACTTTTTTCGGCTACAGGCAGTCAAATTTTTCTCCTTCCGGACTTCCAGTACAACTTTGAACGGCCATATCTCCGCACTCCCGCGTCGGAGCCAAGCCGTTTTTACACCGTTAGACGCGGCCTCCCGTGCCCGTTCGAATGCCACCCTGCTCGGCGGAAAAGGAGACATTTTTTTTTTTCCGGCCGTTTTCGGGAAAAAATTTTCCCGCTCTGAACTCCGATTTTACGCCTTTAATCGATTCGGAGACGGTCGCTTACGCAAGGGAGGCGAAGCCCGGGCCTCTGCCGGGCGTCAGCCTGCCGTATGTAAGCCCGTCCGAAGCATGAGTTCCCACTTTTGGTTATCCAGTTGTCAATTTTAAAATTTCAGTTAATCAGTTGCCTGCTTGGTTAATCATTTGTCGCTCTGACATTTGGTTAACCAGTTGTCGATGTTCGAAATTCAGTTAATGAGTTGCCTCTTTGAAATTTCAGTTAATGAGTTGGCCCTTTGGTTACTCATTTGTCCCTGTGTCTTTTGGTTAACCAGTTGTCGATGTTCGAAATTCAGTTAATGAGTTGCCTCCTTGGTTACTCATTTGTCGCTCTGGCTTTTGGTTAACCAGTTGTCGATGGTCAAAATTACAGTTAATGAGTTGCCTCTTTGAAATTTCAGTTAATGAGTTGGCCCTTTGGTTACTCATTTGTCCCTGTGTCTTTTGGTTAACCAGTTGTCGATGTTCGAAATTCAGTTAATGAGTTGCCTCCTTGGTTAATCATTTGTCGCTCTGACTCTTGGTTAACCAGTTGTCGATGTTCAAAATTTCAGTTAATGAGCTGCTCTTATGTTCTATGATTTCCTACCTTGACAACTCATTAACCAGTGTTTCAAACAATGCACCAGGCCATTTGACGACCCCAACTCGGTTCCACAAGCGGGAAAGCAGCACCCCAAGGCCCGGTAAGGGGGCCGAATACATTCCCATCGTGAATTCCGTCACAAATGTGAATGACAAGTTTTCAGTTAATCAGTTGCCTGCTTGGTTACTCATTTGTCGCTCTGACATTTGGTTAACCAGTTGTCGATGTTCAAATTTCAGTTAATGAGTAGCCTCTTTGAAATTTCAGTTAATGAGTTGGCCCTTTGGTTACTCATTTGTCCCTGTGTCTTTTGGTTACCCAGTTGTCGATGTTCGAAATTCAGTTAATGAGTTGCCTCCTTGGTTAATCATTTGTCGCTCTGACTCTTGGTTAACCAGTTGTCGATGTTCGAAATTCAGTTAATGAGTTGCCTCCTTGGTTAATCATTTGTCGCTCTGGCTTTTGGTTAACCAGTTGTCGATGTTCAAAATTTCAGTTAATGAGCTGCTCTTATGTTCTATGATTTCCTACCTTGACAACTCATTAACCAGTGTTTCAAACAATGCACCAGGCCATTTGACGACCCCAACTCGGTTCCACAAGCGGGAAAGCAGCACCCCAAGGCCCGGTAAGGGGGCCGAATACATTCCCATCGTGAATTCCGTCCCAAATGTGAATGACAAGTTTTCAGTTAATCAGTTGCCTGCTTGGTTACTCATTTGTCGCTCTGACATTTGGTTAACCAGTTGTCGATGTTCAAAATTTCAGTTAATGAGTTGCCTCTTTGAAATTTCAGTTAATGAGTTGGCCCTTTGGTTACTCATTTGTCCCTGTGTCTTTTGGTTACCCAGTTGTCGATGTTCGAAATTCAGTTAATGAGTTGCCTCCTTGGTTACTCATTTGTCGCTCTGACTCTTGGTTAACCAGTTGTCGATGTTCGAAATTCAGTTAATGAGTTGCCTCCTTGGTTAATCATTTGTCGCTCTGGCTTTTGGTTAACCAGTTGTCGATGTTCAAAATTTCAGTTAATGAGTTGCCTCTTTGAAATTTCAGTTAATGAGTTGGCCCTTTGGTTACTCATTTGTCCCTGTGTCTTTTGGTTAACCAGTTGTCGATGTTCGAAATTCAGTTAATGAGTTGCCTCCTTGGTTAATCATTTGTCGCTCTGGCTTTTGGTTAACCAGTTGTCGATGTTCAAAATTTCAGTTAATGAGTTGCCTCTTTGAAATTTCAGTTAATGAGTTGGCCCTTTGGTTACTCATTTGTCCCTGTGTCTTTTGGTTCACCAGTTGTCGATGTTCGAAATTCAGTTAATGAGTTGCCTCCTTGGTTAATCATTTGTCGCTCTGGCTTTTGGTTAGCCAGTTGTCGATGTTCAAAATTTCAGTTAATGAGCTGCTCTTATGTTCTATGATTTCCTACCTTGACAACTCATTAACCAGTGTTTCAAACAATGCACCAGGCCATTTGACGACCCCAACTCGGTTCCACAAGCGGGAAAGCAGCACCCCAAGGCCCGGTAAGGGGGCCGAATACATTCCCATCGTGAATTCCGTCCCAAATGTGAATGACAAGTTTTCAGTTAATCAGTTGCCTGCTTGGTTACTCATTTGTCGCTCTGACATTTGGTTAACCAGTTGTCGATGTTCAAAATTTCAGTTAATGAGTTGCCTCTTTGAAATTTCAGTTAATGAGTTGGCCCTTTGGTTACTCATTTGTCCCTGTGTCTTTTGGTTACCCAGTTGTCGATGTTCGAAATTCAGTTAATGAGTTGCCTCCTTGGTTAATCATTTGTCGCTCTGACTCTTGGTTAACCAGTTGTCGATGTTCGAAATTCAGTTAATGAGTTGCCTCCTTGGTTAATCATTTGTCGCTCTGGCTTTTGGTTAACCAGTTGTCGATGTTCAAAATTTCAGTTAATGAGTTGCCTCTTTGAAATTTCAGTTAATGAGTTGGCCCTTTGGTTACTCATTTGTCCCTGTGTCTTTTGGTTAACCAGTTGTCGATGTTCGAAATTCAGTTAATGAGTTGCCTCCTTGGTTAATCATTTGTCGCTCTGGCTTTTGGTTAACCAGTTGTCGATGTTCAAAATTTCAGTTAATGAGTTGCCTCTTTGAAATTTCAGTTAATGAGTTGGCCCTTTGGTTACTCATTTGTCCCTGTGTCTTTTGGTTAACCAGTTGTCGATGTTCGAAATTCAGTTAATGAGTTGCCTCCTTGGTTAATCATTTGTCGCTCTGGCTTTTGGTTAACCAGTTGTCGATGTTCAAAATTTCAGTTAATGAGCTGCTCTTATGTTCTATGATTTCCGACCTTGACAACTCATTAACCAGTGTTTCAAACAATGCACCAGGCCATTTGACGACCCCAACTCGGTTCCACAAGCGGGAAAGCAGCACCCCAAGGCCCGGTAAGGGGGCCGAATACATTCCCATCGTGAATTCCGTCCCAAATGTGAATGACAAGTTTTCAGTTAATCAGTTGCCTGCTTGGTTACTCATTTGTCGCTCTGACATTTGGTTAACCAGTTGTCGATGTTCAAATTTCAGTTAATGAGTAGCCTCTTTGAAATTTCAGTTAATGAGTTGGCCCTTTGGTTACTCATTTGTCCCTGTGTCTTTTGGTTACCCAGTTGTCGATGTTCGAAATTCAGTTAATGAGTTGCCTCCTTGGTTAATCATTTGTCGCTCTGACTCTTGGTTAACCAGTTGTCGATGTTCGAAATTCAGTTAATGAGTTGCCTCCTTGGTTAATCATTTGTCGCTCTGGCTTTTGGTTAACCAGTTGTCGATGTTCAAAATTTCAGTTAATGAGCTGCTCTTATGTTCTATGATTTCCTACCTTGACAACTCATTAACCAGTGTTTCAAACAATGCACCAGGCCATTTGACGACCCCAACTCGGTTCCACAAGCGGGAAAGCAGCACCCCAAGGCCCGGTAAGGGGGCCGAATACATTCCCATCGTGAATTCCGTCCCAAATGTGAATGACAAGTTTTCAGTTAATCAGTTGCCTGCTTGGTTACTCATTTGTCGCTCTGACATTTGGTTAACCAGTTGTCGATGTTCAAAATTTCAGTTAATGAGTTGCCTCTTTGAAATTTCAGTTAATGAGTTGGCCCTTTGGTTACTCATTTGTCCCTGTGTCTTTTGGTTACCCAGTTGTCGATGTTCGAAATTCAGTTAATGAGTTGCCTCCTTGGTTACTCATTTGTCGCTCTGACTCTTGGTTAACCAGTTGTCGATGTTCGAAATTCAGTTAATGAGTTGCCTCCTTGGTTAATCATTTGTCGCTCTGGCTTTTGGTTAACCAGTTGTCGATGTTCAAAATTTCAGTTAATGAGTTGCCTCTTTGAAATTTCAGTTAATGAGTTGGCCCTTTGGTTACTCATTTGTCCCTGTGTCTTTTGGTTAACCAGTTGTCGATGTTCGAAATTCAGTTAATGAGTTGCCTCCTTGGTTAATCATTTGTCGCTCTGGCTTTTGGTTAACCAGTTGTCGATGTTCAAAATTTCAGTTAATGAGTTGCCTCTTTGAAATTTCAGTTAATGAGTTGGCCCTTTGGTTACTCATTTGTCCCTGTGTCTTTTGGTTCACCAGTTGTCGATGTTCGAAATTCAGTTAATGAGTTGCCTCCTTGGTTAATCATTTGTCGCTCTGGCTTTTGGTTAGCCAGTTGTCGATGTTCAAAATTTCAGTTAATGAGCTGCTCTTATGTTCTATGATTTCCTACCTTGACAACTCATTAACCAGTGTTTCAAACAATGCACCAGGCCATTTGACGACCCCAACTCGGTTCCACAAGCGGGAAAGCAGCACCCCAAGGCCCGGTAAGGGGGCCGAATACATTCCCATCGTGAATTCCGTCCCAAATGTGAATGACAAGTTTTCAGTTAATCAGTTGCCTGCTTGGTTACTCATTTGTCGCTCTGACATTTGGTTAACCAGTTGTCGATGTTCAAATTTCAGTTAATGAGTAGCCTCTTTGAAATTTCAGTTAATGAGTTGGCCCTTTGGTTACTCATTTGTCCCTGTGTCTTTTGGTTACCCAGTTGTCGATGTTCGAAATTCAGTTAATGAGTTGCCTCCTTGGTTAATCATTTGTCGCCCTGACTCTTGGTTATCCAGTTGTCGATGTTCGAAATTCAGTTACTGAGTTGCCTCCTTGGTTAATCATTTGTCGCTCTGACATTTGGTTAACCAGTTGTCGATGTTCGAAATTCAGTTAATGAGTTGCCTCCTTGGTTAATCATTTGTCGCTCTGGCTTTTGGTTAACCAGTTGTCGATGTTCAAAATTTCAGTTAATGAGTTGCCTCTTTGAAATTTCAGTTAATGAGTTGGCCCTTTGGTTACTCATTTGTCCCTGTGTCTTTTGGTTAACCAGTTGTCGATGTTCGAAATTCAGTTACTGAGTTGCCTCCTTGGTTAATCATTTGTCGCTCTGGCTTTTGGTTAACCAGTTGTCGATGTTCAAAATTTCAGTTAATGAGCTGCTCTTATGTTCTATGATTTCCGACCTTGACAACTCATTAACCAGTGTTTCAAACAATGCACCAGGCCATTTGACGACCCCAACTCGGTTCCACAAGCGGGAAAGCAGCACCCCAAGGCCCGGTAAGGGGGCCGAATACATTCCCATCGTGAATTCCGTCCCAAATGTGAATGACAAGTTTTCAGTTAATCAGTTGCCTGCTTGGTTACTCATTTGTCGCTCTGACATTTGGTTATCCAGTTGTCGATGTTCAAAATTTCAGTTAATGAGTTGCCTCTTTGAAATTTCAGTTAATGAGTTGGCCCTTTGGTTACTCATTTGTCCCTGTGTCTTTTGGTTACCCAGTTGTCGATGTTCGAAATTCAGTTAATGAGTTGCCTCCTTGGTTAATCATTTGTCGCCCTGACTCTTGGTTAACCAGTTGTCGATGTTCGAAATTCAGTTACTGAGTTGCCTCCTTGGTTAATCATTTGTCGCTCTGACATTTGGTTAACCAGTTGTCGATGTTCGAAATTCAGTTAATGAGTTGCCTCCTTGGTTAATCATTTGTCGCTCTGGCTTTTGGTTAACCAGTTGTCGATGTTCAAAATTTCAGTTAATGAGTTGCCTCTTTGAAATTTCAGTTAATGAGTTGGCCCTTTGGTTACTCATTTGTCCCTGTGTCTTTTGGTTACCCAGTTGTCGATGTTCGAAATTCAGTTAATGAGTTGCCTCCTTGGTTAATCATTTGTCGCTCTGACTCTTGGTTAACCAGTTGTCGATGTTCGAAATTCAGTTAATGAGTTGCCTCCTTGGTTAATCATTTGTCGCTCTGGCTTTTGGTTAACCAGTTGTCGATGTTCAAAATTTCAGTTATTGAGTTGCCTCTTTGAAATTTCAGTTAATGAGTTGGCCCTTTGGTTACTCATTTGTCCCTGTGTCTTTTGGTTAACCAGTTGTCGATGTTCGAAATTCAGTTAATGAGTTGCCTCCTTGGTTAATCATTTGTCGCTCTGGCTTTTGGTTAACCAGTTGTCGATGTTCAAAATTTCAGTTAATGAGTTGCCTCTTTGAAATTTCAGTTAATGAGTTGGCCCTTTGGTTACTCATTTGTCCCTGTGTCTTTTGGTTAACCAGTTGTCGATGTTCGAAATTCAGTTAATGAGTTGCCTCCTTGGTTAATCATTTGTCGCTCTGGCTTTTGGTTAACCAGTTGTCGATGTTCAAAATTTCAGTTAATGAGCTGCTCTTATGTTCTATGATTTCCGACCTTGACAACTCATTAACCAGTGTTTCAAACAATGCACCAGGCCATTTGACGACCCCAACTCGGTTCCACAAGCGGGAAAGCAGCACCCCAAGGCCCGGTAAGGGGGCCGAATACATTCCCATCGTGAATTCCGTCCCAAATGTGAATGACAAGTTTTCAGTTAATCAGTTGCCTGCTTGGTTACTCATTTGTCGCTCTGACATTTGGTTAACCAGTTGTCGATGTTCAAATTTCAGTTAATGAGTAGCCTCTTTGAAATTTCAGTTAATGAGTTGGCCCTTTGGTTACTCATTTGTCCCTGTGTCTTTTGGTTACCCAGTTGTCGATGTTCGAAATTCAGTTAATGAGTTGCCTCCTTGGTTAATCATTTGTCGCCCTGACTCTTGGTTAACCAGTTGTCGATGTTCGAAATTCAGTTACTGAGTTGCCTCCTTGGTTAATCATTTGTCGCTCTGACATTTGGTTAACCAGTTGTCGATGTTCGAAATTCAGTTAATGAGTTGCCTCCTTGGTTAATCATTTGTCGCTCTGGCTTTTGGTTAACCAGTTGTCGATGTTCAAAATTTCAGTTAATGAGTTGCCTCTTTGAAATTTCAGTTAATGAGTTGGCCCTTTGGTTACTCATTTGTCCCTGTGTCTTTTGGTTATCCAGTTGTCGATGTTCGAAATTCAGTTAATGAGTTGCCTCCTTGGTTAATCATTTGTCGCTCTGGCTTTTGGTTAACCAGTTGTCGATGTTCAAAATTTCAGTTAATGAGCTGCTCTTATGTTCTATGATTTCCGACCTTGACAACTCATTAACCAGTGTTTCAAACAATGCACCAGGCCATTTGACGACCCCAACTCGGTTCCACAAGCGGGAAAGCAGCACCCCAAGGCCCGGTAAGGGGGCCGAATACATTCCCATCGTGAATTCCGTCCCAAATGTGAATGACAAGTTTTCAGTTAATCAGTTGCCTGCTTGGTTACTCATTTGTCGCTCTGACATTTGGTTATCCAGTTGTCGATGTTCAAAATTTCAGTTAATGAGTTGCCTCTTTGAAATTTCAGTTAATGAGTTGGCCCTTTGGTTACTCATTTGTCCCTGTGTCTTTTGGTTACCCAGTTGTCGATGTTCGAAATTCAGTTAATGAGTTGCCTCCTTGGTTAATCATTTGTCGCCCTGACTCTTGGTTAACCAGTTGTCGATGTTCGAAATTCAGTTATTGAGTTGCCTCCTTGGTTAATCATTTGTCGCTCTGACATTTGGTTAACCAGTTGTCGATGTTCGAAATTCAGTTAATGAGTTGCCTCCTTGGTTATTCATTTGTCGCTCTGGCTTTTGGTTAACCAGTTGTCGATGTTCAAAATTTCAGTTAATGAGTTGCCTCTTTGAAATTTCAGTTAATGAGTTGGCCCTTTGGTTACTCATTTGTCCCTGTGTCTTTTGGTTACCCAGTTGTCGATGTTCGAAATTCAGTTAATGAGTTGCCTCCTTGGTTAATCATTTGTCGCCCTGACTCTTGGTTAACCAGTTGTCGATGTTCGAAATTCAGTTATTGAGTTGCCTCCTTGGTTAATCATTTGTCGCTCTGACATTTGGTTAACCAGTTGTCGATGTTCGAAATTCAGTTAATGAGTTGCCTCCTTGGTTATTCATTTGTCGCTCTGGCTTTTGGTTAACCAGTTGTCGATGTTCAAAATTTCAGTTAATGAGTTGCCTCTTTGAAATTTCAGTTAATGAGTTGGCCCTTTGGTTACTCATTTGTCCCTGTGTCTTTTGGTTAACCAGTTGTCGATGTTCGAAATTCAGTTAATGAGTTGCCTCCTTGGTTAATCATTTGTCGCTCTGACTCTTGGTTAACCAGTTGTCGATGTTCGAAATTCAGTTAATGAGTTGCCTCCTTGGTTAATCATTTGTCGCTCTGACTTTTGGTTATCCAGTTGTCGATGTTCGAAATTCAGTTAATGAGTTGCCTCCTTGGTTAATCATTTGTCGCTCTGGCTTTTGGTTAACCAGTTGTCGATGTTCAAAATTTCAGTTATTGAGCTGCTCTTATGTTCTATGATTTCCGACCTTGACAACTCATTAACCAGTGTTTCAAACAATGCACCAGGCCATTTGACGACCCCAACTCGGTTCCACAAGCGGGAAAGCAGCACCCCAAGGCCCGGTAAGGGGGCCGAATACATTCCCATCGTGAATTCCGTCCCAAATGTGAATGACAAGTTTTCAGTTAATCAGTTGCCTGCTTGGTTACTCATTTGTCGCTCTGACATTTGGTTAACCAGTTGTCGATGTTCAAAATTTCAGTTAATGAGTTGCCTCTTTGAAATTTCAGTTAATGAGTTGGCCCTTTGGTTACTCATTTGTCCCTGTGTCTTTTGGTTACCCAGTTGTCGATGTTCGAAATTCAGTTAATGAGTTGCCTCCTTGGTTAATCATTTGTCGCTCTGACTCTTGGTTAACCAGTTGTCGATGTTCGAAATTCAGTTAATGAGTTGCCTCCTTGGTTAATCATTTGTCGCTCTGGCTTTTGGTTAACCAGTTGTCGATGTTCAAAATTTCAGTTATTGAGTTGCCTCTTTGAAATTTCAGTTAATGAGTTGGCCCTTTGGTTACTCATTTGTCCCTGTGTCTTTTGGTTAACCAGTTGTCGATGTTCGAAATTCAGTTAATGAGTTGCCTCCTTGGTTAATCATTTGTCGCTCTGGCTTTTGGTTAACCAGTTGTCGATGTTCAAAATTTCAGTTAATGAGTTGCCTCTTTGAAATTTCAGTTAATGAGTTGGCCCTTTGGTTACTCATTTGTCCCTGTGTCTTTTGGTTAACCAGTTGTCGATGTTCGAAATTCAGTTAATGAGTTGCCTCCTTGGTTAATCATTTGTCGCTCTGGCTTTTGGTTAACCAGTTGTCGATGTTCAAAATTTCAGTTAATGAGCTGCTCTTATGTTCTATGATTTCCGACCTTGACAACTCATTAACCAGTGTTTCAAACAATGCACCAGGCCATTTGACGACCCCAACTCGGTTCCACAAGCGGGAAAGCAGCACCCCAAGGCCCGGTAAGGGGGCCGAATACATTCCCATCGTGAATTCCGTCCCAAATGTGAATGACAAGTTTTCAGTTAATCAGTTGCCTGCTTGGTTACTCATTTGTCGCTCTGACATTTGGTTAACCAGTTGTCGATGTTCAAATTTCAGTTAATGAGTAGCCTCTTTGAAATTTCAGTTAATGAGTTGGCCCTTTGGTTACTCATTTGTCCCTGTGTCTTTTGGTTACCCAGTTGTCGATGTTCGAAATTCAGTTAATGAGTTGCCTCCTTGGTTAATCATTTGTCGCCCTGACTCTTGGTTAACCAGTTGTCGATGTTCGAAATTCAGTTACTGAGTTGCCTCCTTGGTTAATCATTTGTCGCTCTGACATTTGGTTAACCAGTTGTCGATGTTCGAAATTCAGTTAATGAGTTGCCTCCTTGGTTAATCATTTGTCGCTCTGGCTTTTGGTTAACCAGTTGTCGATGTTCAAAATTTCAGTTAATGAGTTGCCTCTTTGAAATTTCAGTTAATGAGTTGGCCCTTTGGTTACTCATTTGTCCCTGTGTCTTTTGGTTATCCAGTTGTCGATGTTCGAAATTCAGTTAATGAGTTGCCTCCTTGGTTAATCATTTGTCGCTCTGGCTTTTGGTTAACCAGTTGTCGATGTTCAAAATTTCAGTTAATGAGCTGCTCTTATGTTCTATGATTTCCGACCTTGACAACTCATTAACCAGTGTTTCAAACAATGCACCAGGCCATTTGACGACCCCAACTCGGTTCCACAAGCGGGAAAGCAGCACCCCAAGGCCCGGTAAGGGGGCCGAATACATTCCCATCGTGAATTCCGTCCCAAATGTGAATGACAAGTTTTCAGTTAATCAGTTGCCTGCTTGGTTACTCATTTGTCGCTCTGACATTTGGTTATCCAGTTGTCGATGTTCAAAATTTCAGTTAATGAGTTGCCTCTTTGAAATTTCAGTTAATGAGTTGGCCCTTTGGTTACTCATTTGTCCCTGTGTCTTTTGGTTACCCAGTTGTCGATGTTCGAAATTCAGTTAATGAGTTGCCTCCTTGGTTAATCATTTGTCGCCCTGACTCTTGGTTAACCAGTTGTCGATGTTCGAAATTCAGTTATTGAGTTGCCTCCTTGGTTAATCATTTGTCGCTCTGACATTTGGTTAACCAGTTGTCGATGTTCGAAATTCAGTTAATGAGTTGCCTCCTTGGTTATTCATTTGTCGCTCTGGCTTTTGGTTAACCAGTTGTCGATGTTCAAAATTTCAGTTAATGAGTTGCCTCTTTGAAATTTCAGTTAATGAGTTGGCCCTTTGGTTACTCATTTGTCCCTGTGTCTTTTGGTTATCCAGTTGTCGATGTTCGAAATTCAGTTAATGAGTTGCCTCCTTGGTTAATCATTTGTCGCTCTGGCTTTTGGTTAACCAGTTGTCGATGTTCAAAATTTCAGTTAATGAGCTGCTCTTATGTTCTATGATTTCCGACCTTGACAACTCATTAACCAGTGTTTCAAACAATGCACCAGGCCATTTGACGACCCCAACTCGGTTCCACAAGCGGGAAAGCAGCACCCCAAGGCCCGGTAAGGGGGCCGAATACATTCCCATCGTGAATTCCGTCCCAAATGTGAATGACAAGTTTTCAGTTAATCAGTTGCCTGCTTGGTTACTCATTTGTCGCTCTGACATTTGGTTATCCAGTTGTCGATGTTCAAAATTTCAGTTAATGAGTTGCCTCTTTGAAATTTCAGTTAATGAGTTGGCCCTTTGGTTACTCATTTGTCCCTGTGTCTTTTGGTTACCCAGTTGTCGATGTTCGAAATTCAGTTAATGAGTTGCCTCCTTGGTTAATCATTTGTCGCCCTGACTCTTGGTTAACCAGTTGTCGATGTTCGAAATTCAGTTATTGAGTTGCCTCCTTGGTTAATCATTTGTCGCTCTGACATTTGGTTAACCAGTTGTCGATGTTCGAAATTCAGTTAATGAGTTGCCTCCTTGGTTATTCATTTGTCGCTCTGGCTTTTGGTTAACCAGTTGTCGATGTTCAAAATTTCAGTTAATGAGTTGCCTCTTTGAAATTTCAGTTAATGAGTTGGCCCTTTGGTTACTCATTTGTCCCTGTGTCTTTTGGTTAACCAGTTGTCGATGTTCGAAATTCAGTTAATGAGTTGCCTCCTTGGTTAATCATTTGTCGCTCTGACTCTTGGTTAACCAGTTGTCGATGTTCGAAATTCAGTTAATGAGTTGCCTCCTTGGTTAATCATTTGTCGCTCTGACTTTTGGTTATCCAGTTGTCGATGTTCGAAATTCAGTTAATGAGTTGCCTCCTTGGTTAATCATTTGTCGCTCTGGCTTTTGGTTAACCAGTTGTCGATGTTCAAAATTTCAGTTAATGAGCTGCTCTTATGTTCTATGATTTCCGACCTTGACAACTCATTAACCAGTGTTTCAAACAATGCACCAGGCCATTTGACGACCCCAACTCGGTTCCACAAGCGGGAAAGCAGCACCCCCAAGCCCCGGTAAGGCGGCCGAATACATTCCCATCCTGAATTCCGTCCCAAATGTGAATGACAAGTTTTCAGTTAATCATTTGCCACCTTGGTTCATCATTTGCCACTCTGACTTTTGGTTTCCCAGTTGTCAGTTTTCACATTTCAGTTACTGAGTTGACTTTGTCTTTCTCACTCTGTGTATCTCTATCTTCTCTCTGTCTCTCTCAGTGTATGCGAGTGTCTGTGTGTGTTCCACTGCCGCCCGGCCAACCGGGTCCAAAGGCCCGCCACGTTACACACGAAAAACCCCGGTCTCGCTTCGGAGCGACGGGCACCCGGCTTCTCGGTGTCGGACCGACTCCGTTCAGATACCGCTGGATGCCCCTTGCCCCTGGCTTGCTCTGGCAGCCGGCGCGTGCAGGCCGCCCCCTGCCCCGCCGTCTCAGTGGTCGGAAAGCGGTCTCCAGCCAACGGCTGTACCTCGGCCGCGGAAAGAGGCAGCTACACAAGCGAGGCACTGCTCTGTGCGGCCCCGCCACCCCGTTCAGCTGCCGTTGTCCCCGACCGGATCGGACTTTCCTTCCCGAAGTTATCCCCGATAAGCTGCCGCTGACCGACGGCCCGTCAGCCGCTGCGGGACGGCGACACTTTCCCGAACTCGCCCGGGGCCACTTCGGCAATATAGTGTGCGCCGGAGCCGGGGCTTTCCAACGAGCCATCCCCGAACGAAATCGGACACGGGAGTCGGGAGCGACAGGCGTTCGACTGGTGCCGGGCAACCGGGTCCAAACGCCCGCCTTGTTAAACACACGTACACCCCAGGCTCGATTCGGAGCGACGGGCACCCGGCTTCCCGGTGTCGGACCGACTCCGTTCAGATACCGTTGGATGCCCCTTGCCCCTGGCTTGCTCTGGCAGCCGGCGCGTGCAGGCCGCCCCCCGCCCCGCCGTCTCAGTGGTCGGAAAGTGGTCTCCAGCCAACGGCTGTACCTCGGCCGGGGAAAGGGGCAGCTACACAAGCCAGGCACTGGTCTGTGCGGGCCCGCCACCCCGTTCGGCTGCCGTTGATCCGGACCGGATCGGACTTTCCCTCCCGAAGTTATGCCCGATAAGCTGCCGCTCACCGGCGGCCCGTCAGCCGCTGCGGGATGGCGACACTTTGCCGAACTTGCCGGGGTCCAGGCCGATAATATAGTGTGCGCCAGCGCCGGGGCTTTCCAACGAGCCCTCCCTGACCGAAATCGGACACGGGAGTCCAGAGCGATAGGCGTTCGACTGCCGGCCGGCCAAACACAGGCAATCCCCCGCCGTTGCGGACCCGCTCCAGGACAACCGGGTCCAAACGCCCGCCTCGTTACACGCACGAAAACACCGGGCTCGATTCGGAGCGACGGGCACCCGGCTTCCCGGTGTCGGACCGACTCCGTTCCGGTACCCTTGGATGCCCCTTGCCCCTGGCTTGCTAGGACAGCCGGCGCGTCAAGGTGGGCCCCCGCGGCTCCGGCTCAGCAGTCGGAAAGCGGTCTCCAGCCAACGGCTGTACCTCGGCCGGGGAAAGGGGCAGCTACACAAGCCCGCTACTGGTCTGTGCGGCCCCGCCACCCCGTTCAGTGGCAGTTGACCCCGACCGGATCGGACTTTCCTTCCCGAAGTTATCTCCGATAAGCTGCCGCTGACCGACGGGGCGGCAGCCGGTACGGGTCGCCGACACTTTCCCGAATTTGCCGGGATCCAGTCCGATAATATAGTGTGCGCCAGCGCCGGGGCTTTCCAATGAGCCCTCCCTGACCGAAATCGGACACGGGAGTCCGGAGCCAAAGGCGTTCGACTGCCGGCCGGCCAAACTCAGGCAACCTCCCGCCGTTGCGGACCCGCTCCCGGACAACCGGGTCCAAACGCCCGCCCTGTTACACGCACGAAAACACCGGGCTCGATTCGGAGCGACGGGCACCCGGCTTCCCGGTGTCGGACCGACTCCGTTCCGGTACCACTGGATGCCCCTTGCCCCTGGCTTGCTAGGACAGCCGGCGCGTCAAGGTGGGCCCCCGCGGCTCCGGCCCAGCAGTCGGAAAGCGGTCTCCAGCCAACGGCTGTACCTCGGCCGGGCCAAGCGGCAGCTGCACAAGCCCGCTACTGGTCTGTGCGGCCCCCCCACCCCGTTCAGTAGCAGTTCACCCCAACCGGATCGGACTTTCCGTCCCGAAGTTATCCCCGATAAGCTGCCGCTGACCGACGGGGCGGCAGCCGCTACGGGACTGCGACACTTTCCCGAACTTGCCGGGGTCCAGGCCGATAATATAGTGTGCGCCAGCGCCGGGGCTTTCCAACGAGCCCTCCCTGACCGAAATCGGACACGGGAGTCCGGAGCCAAAGGCGTTCGACTGCCGGCCGGCCAAACACAGGCAACCTCCCGCCGTTGCGGACCCGCTCCCGGACAACCGGGTCCAAACGCCCGCCCTGTTACACGCACGAAAACACCGGGCTCGATTCGGAGCGACGGGCACCCGGCTTCCCGGTGTCGGACCGACTCCGTTCCGGTACCACTGGATGCCCCTTGCCCCTGGCTTGCTAGTACAGCCGGCGCGTCAAGGTGGGCCCCCGCGGCTCCGGCTCAGCAGTCGGAAAGCGGTCTCCAGCCAACGGCCGTACCTCGGCCGGGCCAAGCGGCAGCTGCACAAGCCCGCTACTGGTCTGTGCGGCCCCCCCACCCCGTTCAGTCGCAGTTCACCCCAACCGGATCGGACTTTCCGTCCCGAAGTTATCCCCGATAAGCTGCCGCTGACCGACGGGGCGGCAGCCGCTACGGGACTGCGACACTTTCCCGAACTTGCCGGGGTCCAGGCCGATAATATAGTGTGCGCCAGCGCCGGGGCTTTCCAACGAGCCCTCCCTGACCGAAATCGGACACGGGAGTCCGGAGCGAAAGGCGTTCGACTGCCGGCCGGCCAAACCCAGGCAATCTCCCGCCGTTGCGGACCCGCTCCCGGACAACCGGGTCCAAACGCCCGCCCTGTTACACGCACGAAAACCCCGGGCTCGATTCGGAGCGACGGGCACCCGACTTCCCGGTGTCGGACCGACTCCCTTCTGGTACCACTGGATGCCCCTTGCCCCTGGCTTGCTCGGACAGCCGGCGCGTCAAGGTGGGTCCCCGCGGCACCGGCTCAGCAGTCGGAAAGCGGTCTCCAGCCAACGGCTGTACCTCGGCCGGGCCAAGAGGCAGCTACACAAGCCCGCTACTGGTCTGTGCGGCCCCGCCACCCCGTTCAGTCGCAGTTCACCCCGACCGGATCGGACTTTCCGTCCCGAAGTTATCCGCGATAAGCTGCCGCTGACCGACGGGGCGGCCGCCGGAACGGGACTGCGACACTTTCCCGAACTTGCCGGGGCCCAGGCCGATAATATAGTGTGCGCCAGCGTCGGGGCTTTCCAACCAGCCCTCCCTGACCGAAATCGGACACGGGAGTCCGGAGCCAAAGGCGTTCGACTGCCGGCCGGCCAAACCCAGGCAATCTCCCGCCGTTGGGGACCCGCTCCCGGACAACCGGGTCCAAACGCCCGCCCTGTTACACGCACGAAAACACCGGGCTCGATTCGGAGCGACGGGCACCCGACTTCCCGGTGTCGGACCGACTCCCTTCTGGTACCTATGGATGCCCCTTGCCCCTGGCTTGCTCGGACAGCCGGCGCGTCAAGGTGGGTCCCCGCGGCACCGGCTCAGCAGTCGGAAAGCGGTCTCCAGCCAACGGCTGTACCTCGGCCGGGCCAAGAGGCAGCTACACAATCCCGCTACTGGTCTGTGCGGCCCCACCACCCCGTTCAGTCGCAGTTCACCCCGACCGGATCGGACTTTCCTTCCCGAAGTTATCACCGATAAGCTGCCGCTGACCGCTGGCCTGTTACCCGCTGCCGGACTGCGACACTTTGCCCAACTCGCCAGGGGCCAGTCCGGCAATATAATCTGCGCCAGCGTCGGGGCTTTCCAACCAGCCGTCCCCCACCCTAATCGGACACGGGAGTCGGGAACGGAGCGCCCGCCACCGGCCTTTCTAAACAGCCCAGTCCCCAACAATTCCCAGAAGCAACGCCTTGGCCAGCCTGGCAATTCATACACTGCAAATAGCACACATTAACACCACTCACACCCAATCGGCCCATCAACTTCGCTGCCGAGAACGGAAACTCGCCTTGACAATACTACTTCCAACCTCA
>NW_028226582.1:0-32178 GCF_052327205.1 Somniosus microcephalus
GTGTTGTACAGCCAAATGGTGAGAAAATCAATTGAGGGATACAGGTACTGAACTGTGTATTCTGTTTTTCAAATTTAGGGTTCGGCCAGATGGATTGAAATGGTCTTTTTCAGTCGTAATCACAAAGGGGGAAAAATTAAGCATTGCCCCGTTTGGGGCGCGATTATCGGCTGGGCGCAAAGATTAGTGCCTGGCGCTAGTTATCGCCTCCAACTGCAAACTTGGCTTTTATCGCCCCTGGAAGTGATTGGAGCGCTATATCAGACGCTTCACACCTGTCTTAAGGCGCAAAGGCCGAGGAGCGAGGCGCTACCTCAGAGCGCTGGAGGAGCTCATGTGATGTCAGTCAGCAATGGAACACAGACACACTGGCACCGGCCAGTTCTTAAAGGGGAGGGTTGATCTTGCTTTCCATCCACATCCTGCTCATTGCAGCCTTGAATCTCGGCCTGTACATCAAATCTGCTGGAAAGAACAATGGAGAGACCCAGGGAAAGAGCTCAGAGTGCAGCCCCCACAGTCTCTTCTAAATCAATACAAGGAAGAGCAAATCAAAATGAACCTGCAAAGTGCTGCTCAGTACCCAAAACTCCTTCACACAACGTTGAATCTCTCCAGAAGTCTCTTTCTCTCAGAATGCGTGGTGCAAAAATGTCACCAACAAAAAAAGGCAGGAAGTGGTCGCCTTTAAATAGCGCTCCCCCAGTCCCTTTCTGGCTGCAAAAGGCTCCCCTCAACCTGTCGTTGCTAGTGACAGGCGGTAAGGCAGGGGGCGCCACTCAATATCCGGTCCGGGGTGCTACCGGGGCGTTGCACACTCGACTGACATCACAATCTGCCGGCGCAGGAGATCGTGGCGGTAGTGTTTAGCGCTGCCGCAAAATATCTAGTTAATTTCATGAGCGGCGCAAACATCACCGCGCACGGGTGCTAGTTGCTTTGCGCCCCATTAGCGCCCTCTTAAGGCACTAATGGGAGGTGCAAACCAACTGAATTTTTCCCCCAAAGTATCTATGTTGAACTTTTGCCAAGCAGCATTTGGCTATATTTAAACATATAAATGTGTTCATCTGCACTCATAATCCATGACTCATCCTTCTCACACATGGATGCTCTCAACAGTGGGATTCACTGATCTGGTGCCTGCTTCAACTGCTGGTGATGCAGAGCGCAAGGGACAAGCATTCTCCTCGGTCTGTGCCTTTCTGTGAAATGCAGGTTCTTTCTCTCGCTCTCTCTTTTAAAAGACAAGATGGTCTATGACGGGCACACGGGTGTACTGCTGTTCCATGGTTTGTATAAACACATCTTTTAATCTGATGAAGGGCAAAATCATTGCTACAGTCGGCAAGCGTGGTTATCGTGGCACAAACCAGGACCATTGTCGTCTCCAAACACTTGACATTTCCCAAGACCTGTACAGCCTCTCAGCCATACAGGATAACATCCTTGTAATTCGTAAGGTCTTTTATCTGTAAAGTCCTGTCATCAGCTCTCAGGTGCTGTCATTGTTGAAATTTCTCCTCTTTTGCAAATTAAAGAACAAAGAGAAAACCTTGCAGAGAGAAGGCTGTAGCACATTGTGTATGTGGCTAGACATCAAGTACCTGGTTAGATGAACTTCAAAGAGAAGATGCAATCGTTTTGTATTTGCAGTTCTATCTGTGCTTAACAACAGTTAGTCATCAGTCTTTCTCATGTGCAACTTTGCACATTTCGCTTTTCTGACCAGTTTTATTGCTTCTAATATATTCTCATTATTTTCCTTTTGTACTCCAGTTACACTGTTACTGGATAAATTCAACTGTTACTGGATAAATTCAGATTAACAATACTCATGTAGAACTATTCAAGTAAGGATGTGAGAAACCTGAAACTTATTTGAACACCCATATACGGTAGTATAAGCTAGACAGACATTTTCATTGCTTACCGTGACATTTTTCTTCAAATCAGACAACTTCTTGCATGCATCCTTCTATGTGCAACAGGTGGGCTACACTGCATTCACCCTCCATGCCATTGCCTCCCATGACTGCTGGACCCTCTGTTTATTAGTTGAGGGCAGTGTGCCATTCCCTCATGCCATCCAGAATAATCAGTAGTCCTTGCCATGAAGCAGGCTATTCACAGTCTTCAGGAACACTCATGTTTTCTCAATCCACAGCTGGATTGACCCTCTACGCGTTAGTTATACTGGTTATGTGTCTGTTTGAACGATGAACAACTAATTCAGTAGCATTATTGCAGGTGTGTTCTGATTGGTTCCTCATCACTATGTTAGTTGTAACACATCTAATCTCAAAGAAAACACAAAGTAATACAAACTGAAGCAACAGTTCCGCTGCCTTGAATGCTCAGGAGGAGTCCCCCAGTACTCGCCGGTCCCAATTCATGGTGGTCTGCTGCATCCTTCACAACTGGGCCATCATGAGGGCACAGCCCTTGTTACCAGGGGTTTCGCGACCACCTCAGGTGGAAGAGGGGGAGAAGGAGGAGGAGAAGGAGGAGGAGGAGGAGAAGGAAGAGGAAGTAACCTGCACATCCACGTTCTGGACGGACTGTCCGTGAGCACTTCATCAGACTCCGCTTCCCCTGAATGAAACACCAGATCCCCGTTGCTCAACACGTCTCCACCTTACCATCCCTCTGTCACGGAACATGACAGCGTCCTCTTGGTCACAATGCTGAAATGAAAGCCACCACAAAATGAACATTCCAAACCACATTTATAAATCATTCAATCCAATATTACATAAGAAAGTCAACTAATTACCCATGTGCATTCCCTTAGTGCCTATCTTCATTGTGCCTTTGCCTGTCCTAGTGCTCCTATGAAGTGCTACCTCAGTGGATGCAGCATGGCTGGTGGAAGGCTGCTGACTTTCAGTGGGGGCTACAGCAGATGGCCTTGCAGGACGATCTTGAGCAGCTCTGGTAGACTGCACCACCTCAGCATGGGCGGCAGCAGTCTGGGCTGGCTGGCAGACAGGCAACAGCAAGAGCACTGGTGGAGTGGCAGTGGTGGGAGTACAAATTCTATCATCCTGAGAGAGGACAGCAGGTTCATTGTCCATGCAGCCACTGCCACTCCCCCGGGGCAGTGTCTCAGCAACCCTAGTAATCTGTTGGAGGACAGATTGCTGGAATGCTGTGACGCCCTGCAAGTGCCTTTCAGCACTGGTAAACCCAGCCACGATGGCAGCAATCTGAGCCTGCATGGCAGCAAGCTGAGCTTGCACCACTCAGACATTGGGTGGCTTCAGCTTGTGCTGTAATGGAAGCTGCGACATCGCCCATCAGACCCTGCATCATGGTTGGGTCCACAAATGCTCTAATGGAGTTGCCCATCACTTCCATCCTGGAAATCATGGGCTCCAAACTCTGCACAAAGCCCTGTGCAAGGTTGGAGCTGGACTCCTCCATGCTGCTTGACAGTGGCAACAGGCTCTCTGGCAGGTCTGCCAATGCAGCAAGCATTTCTACGGGAATTTTTTGAGGATGTAACTGGTAAAATAGATAAGGGAGAACCAGTGGATGTGGTGTATTTGGACTTTCAAAAAGGCTTTCGATAAGGTCCCGCATAAGAGATTAGCGTGTAAAGTTAAGGCACATGGAATTGGGGGCAAGGTATTGACTTGGAGAGAACTGGTTGGCAGACAGAAAGCAAAGAGTTGGAATAAACGGCTCTTTTTCCGAGTGGCAGGCAGTGATTAGTGGGGTACCGCAGGGATCGGTCCTTGGACCCCAGCTATTCACAATATATATTAATGATCTGGACGAGGGAACTAGATGTAATATCTCCAAGTTTGCAGACGACACAAAGCTGGGTGGGCGTGTGTGCTGTGAGGAGGATGCCGAGAAACTCCAGTATGATTTGGACAGGTTGGGTGATTGGGCAGAAGCATGGCAGATGCAATATAATGTGGATAAATGCGAGGTTATCCACTTTGGTGTCAAAAACAAGAAGGCAGATTATTATCTGAATGGCAATAGATTGGGAGAAGGGGAAGTGCAATGAGACCTGGGCGTCCTTGTGCACCAGTTGCTGAAGGTAAGCATGCAGGTGGTTAAGAAGGCAAATGGTATGTTGGCCTTCATAGCAAGAGGGTTCGAGTACAGGAACAAGGATGTCTTGCTGCAGTTGTACAGGGCCTTGGTGAGACCACACCTTGAGTATTGTGTGCAGTTTTGGTCACCTTATCTGAGGAAGGATGTTCTTGCCATGGAAGGAGTGCGGCGAAGGTTCACCAGGCTGATACCTGGGATGGCAGGAATGACGTATGAGGGGAGATTGGGTCGATTGGGCTTGTACTCGCTGGAGTTTAGAAGAATGAGAGGGGATCTCATTGAAACTTATAAAATTCTAACAGGACTGGACAGACTAGATGCAGGAAGGATGTTCCCGATGGTCGGGGCGTCCAGAACCAGGGGTCACAGTCTAAGGATAAGGGGTAAGCCATTTAGGACAGAGATGAGGAGGAATTTCTTCACCCAGAGAGTGGTGAACCTGTGGAATTCTCTACCACAAAAGGCAGTTGAGGCCAATTCATTAAATATATTCAAGAAGGAGTTGGATATATTTCTTAAGGCTAAAGGGATCAAGGGATATGGGGAGAAAGCAGGGACAGGGTACTGAATTTGGTTGATCAGCCATGATCGCATTGAATGGCAGAGCAGACTCGAGGGGTCGAATGGCCTACTCCTGCTCCTATCTTCTATGTTTCTATGTTTCTGCGTGCATGCCCATCACCCTTCTTCTGAAGGCCGCCCCATTGATGTCCTCAACTGAGTCATCTGCAGCAGGACTTGTGTGCGTCTTCATTTTCCGGGGAGCTGGCACCTGCGCTACCCCTTCCCCCTGCCCAGGCTGCAGGCCACTTATGCCCAATGACTCAGCACATGTAGATCCCAACTCTATACTACACTCTAAAGTATGCACAGTGTCAGTTTCTGAGCTGGTGCCTGTGTCAGGTCGAGTTATGCTGTCTCTTCTCTTCCTGCACTGGCTGGGAAGCTTGGAGTTCTTAGGTATCTGAAAAGCGAAAGGCACAAGGGTAGGGTTGTGTTGAGGGAAGGGGGGTTAAGCATCTTTAAGCGTTGGCCGTGGCTCAGTGGGTAGCACTCTCAGAACTGAGTCATAAGGTTGTGGGTTCAAGTCTCGCTCCAGAAACTTGAGCACATAAGCTAGGCTGACACTTCAGTGCAGTGCTGAAGGAGTGCTGCACTGTCGGAGGTGCCATCTTTTGGACGAGATGTTAAACTGAGGCCCCGTCTCACCATCTGTCCCCTCAGGTGAATGTAAAAGATCCCATGGCACTATTTGAAGAGCAGAGGACTTCTCCCCGGTGACCTGGACAATATTAATCCCTCAAACAACATCTCTAATAAAACAGATTATCTGGTCATTATCACATTGCTGTTAGAGGGAGCTTGCTGTGTGCAAATTGGCTTCTACGTTTCCTACATTACAACAGTGACTAGACTTCAAAAGTACTTCATTGACTGTAAAGCGCTTTGAGATGTCCTGAGGTCATGAAAGGCGCTACATAAATGCAAGCTTTTCTCTTTATAGAAAAAAGTGGTAAAAAGGAAATAAATGTAGAGGTGCACAAACAGGAACTGGAAGTTGCAGGAGTTAGAACATTGATCTTTCAGCTACAAGATCCAGGTTTGAATACAGTCTATACTGACAAGATGAATATGTTTTCTGTCCTTATTGTCTGAGTTAGCAATCACATTCAGAAATGTCATAATGTTGATTGCTGTGGGAAATGTAAAACATCACAGGGGTGCAGAAAGAGTCTGAATTTGGGATTACAGAGAGTTTTGCACTGCATCTGAAAGCCAATTATGAAATCCTGTCACAGTGCCAACAGAACCACAACTCGCAAGCAATATAGGGAAGTAACCTCGTGTGATTTTCTGCAGTCAGCTTCTTTTCTTTTTTATATTTAAAATAGGATCCCTGCATACATTACCCCAGATTCAGGGAGCTTGCTTGATGTGGGATATGCTGTGGGAAATTTTTACAGGATGCAGCAACTTAAAGGTAAGTGGCTGCACATGGTGGCAAAAATTGTTTCAGTCTTTCTAAATAAATATCTGTCTGCTGTACAGGGGGAGGGGGGGAAGAACTATCAGTTGAAAAGGGAAGGCAAACCCAATATCGAGGCACGAATGGAGTCCACAGACAAGTAGTGGATTGGCACAGCACCTGATCCTGTTTTAATGGCTGGCAAAGTGGAGATGCTGCTGTAGTGTCCGGGTATCAATAATACTCGGACTGTAGGAGAACAATAAAACAGGTATTTACTGAACAGAGGGGAACTCAAGACTGAAATACAGAAGCCTGCTATGGCTTTATATACAGGGGTGGTCACTGCCGGTACTGCAGTATAGAATCAATTCTTCTCTTAAAGGTACATACACAACAATTCCTCCCTGCATATCGTTCCTGGCTGCCATTTTTCTGTTCGGTAGTCGCGGGCCAAGACTGGTTGCCGTATCTTGAAGCTCCTGGTTGGCTTCTCATTTACGTGCTGGAATTGCTTATCCTCAACATCGCGTCTTATGTTTGGTTTGAGCAAATCCAGGCGACATCTTAGCCTTCGGTTGAAGAACATTATGGCTGGAGCTTGGTTGGTGACTGCATGTGTCGCATTCCGGTAAGCAAACAAGAAATTATCCACCTTGTGTTGTGTGGTAGGTCGTCATTATACATTGCCTTTATTGCCTTTTTAAAGGTCTGAACAAACCTCTCAGCCAATCCATTTGTGGCTGGATGATATGGGGCAGATGTGTTATGTTTCACCACATTATTCCTCAGAAACCTCCGGAAATTCTCGGACACAAACTGTGGCCCATTGTCGGAGCAAATCTGTTCTGGCAAGCCATTCCTGGTGAAGATGGTCCGTAGGACTGCAATAGCTTTCTCCGTGGTGGTGGAGGACATTTTGATGACCTCTGGCCATTTCGAATGGGTGTCCACAGCGATTAGGAACATTGAGTCCATAAATGGACCAGCAAAATCAATGTGTACCCGTTGCCATGGAGATGAGGGCCACTCCCATGGATGTAGCGGGGCCTGTGGTGGAGCGTTTTGGACCTTCTGGCATCCTGTGCATCTCTTGGTCATATTCTCGATTTCTTTATCGATTCCCGACCACCACACAAACGCCCTGGCTAGGCTCTTCATTTTTACCCCTCCCAGATGACCCTCATGAAGCTCATTGAGCACTCTATCTCTCAACTTGGGTGGAATTACCACTCGGGATCCACACATCAAGGTCCCCCGGCACACTGACAGCTGTTCTCTCCTTGGCGAGAATGCTGGCAACAGTGAGTCGCCATGTGCTGGCCATCCCTTCACCGTCAAATCATAGACCCGAGAGAGTGTCGGGTCATTTCGGGTTTCCTTCTCTATACTTGAGTTTGTAACAGGTAGACATTCGACTATGGTCGCATGGAATATCTCAACAGGGTCCACTGCAGGTGCTTCCTCTACCGTAGGCAACGGTAGGCGCGACAGCCCATCAGCGTTTCCATGCTGTTTCGTACCCTTGTACTCTATGTCGTACTGATGTGCCCCTAGAAAAAGTGACCATCTTTGCAGCCGTTGCGCCGTCATCACCGGAACGCCCTTCTTTGGGTTAAAAATGGAGACCAGGGGCTGATGATCAGTCAGTAGGGTGAATTTCTGCCTGTGCAGATAGTGATTGAACTTCTTCACCCCCCACACAAGGCTGAGGGCCTCCCTGTCAATCTGGGCGTAGTTACGCTCGGCTGAGGTTAACGAGCGCGACGCAAAGGCTATTGGCCTCTCTGAACCGTCAAGGAATTTGTGTGACAGCACCACTCCGATGCTGTAGGGAGACGCATCACATGGTAACTGAATCGGTAGTGTTGGATTGTAGTGGGCCAATACTTCTTTTGAAGTGATTAGGCATTTACATTTCTGAAAGGCACGCTTACACTCATCACTCCATTTCCATGTTACTCCAGTTTGCAGCAGGGCATTCAGTGGGTGCAGAATTGTAGATAAATTCGGCAAGAACTTATGGTAGTAGTTCACCAACCCGAGGAACGACCTCAGTTGCGACACATTTTCCGGTGCTGGAGCCTTGACTACAGCCTCAATCTTGTCCGGCGACTTATGCAACCCTTCCTCATCAATCATGTGGCCACAATATGAGATTTGTCTCCTGAAGAACTCGCATTTGGGGCGGTTGGCTCGTAGCCCATATTCCTGTAATCTCGTGAGCACCTGCTCCAGGTTGGCAAGGTGTTCACTGTCATTTTCGCCCGTAACCAGGATGTCGTCCAAATAACACTGGGTCCCCGGGATCCCTTGCAGGACTTGTTCCATCGCCCTCTGCCAAATAGCCGGGGCTGATGCTACCCCGAATACCAGTCGATTGTACTGGTAAAGGCCTTTGTGAGTGTTTATCGTGAGGTATTTCCTAGATGCTTCTTCCACCTCCATTTGCAGATACGCTTGGGCCAGATCAATCTTTGTAAAGTGTTTCCCTCCAGATAGTGAGGCAAAAATATCTTCTATCCGTGGAAGTGGATATTGTACTGTGTGCAGGACTGGGTTCACAGTTACCTTGAAGTCCCCACAGATGCGAATCTTCTTCGGTTCTCCAGGCGTGCTGCTCAATGATTTCTTCATTACAGGAATGATGGGTGTGGCCCACTCGCTCCAGTCCACCTTGGACAGCACACCCGAACGCTCCAGACTCTCCAGCTCTGCTTCAATGGCTGGGCAGATCGCGTAAGGTACCGGTCTGGCCTTAAAAAATTTTGGGTTTGCGTTATCTTCGATTTTTATCATTGCCGTTACTCCTTTTAGAGTCCCAAGTCCTTGTTGGAACACTTCTTTCGCGTCAGTTAGAATTTTTGACAGTCGTCCAGGTGTGATGTCATCATCCTTTTTAGCAGTCACAGTTAGCGCCTGAATGGAATGCCAATCCAATTGTATTTTTCGGATCCATTCACGTCCCAATAATGGTGGTCCTCCATCTGGTAGTATATATAGATACAGTTTCTGTGTTTCCTTGCCGTTGTATTCAACTGGCACCCTTATTTTTCCTCTGGGGTAGACTTTTTGCCCCATGTATGTCTTCAATACAATGGACGTGTCCTTCAAGGGTATGTGTGAGAATAGCCACTCATAGTCTCGTCGATTCATGACAGTTAGGGCTGATCCTGTGTCCAATTCCATCTTTACTGGGGACCCTGCTATCATGAGGGTGACCCAAATGGTTCGGTGATCCTCCTTTGCGATCACGTTGTGTAACTTTAGACAACTTAGTCTCCTGCTCCCGGAGTCCTTATCACTCTCCTGCTCTTCCGAACTACTGTCTGTCAATTTCTTTACTTTCTTGTACTTTTCCTTAGTAGTTCTTGTAGTGTTGGTTTTCTTTCCCGACCTGCAGACTCTTGCTATGTGTCCCATTTTCCCACATTGCCTGCATACTTTGTCCTTAAACCAGCAGTCCTTCTGATCATGGGTTGTTCTGCCGCAGCGATAGCACTTTTCTGCTCCATACGCCATTTTGTTAGCGCTGTATTCCTGTGGTTTCTGTTGTATTTCCGCAGCTCCCCGTGCTGCTGCTTCGTAGGATACTGCCACGCTGAAAGCCTGTTCTAGCGTCAGGTCCTTTTCTGAAAGTAGTCGTTTCTGGGTTCCTTCACTCTGGAGCCCGCAGACAAACTTATCCCGTAAGGTGTCTGCCAGTCCTGCTCCAAACTGGCAGTGCTTCGATAACTTGCGTAGTTCCATAAGATAGTCAGCATTGCTCTCCTCTTTATGCTGGTTTCTTTTATGGAACTTGAATCTTTCTGCTATCAGCAGCGGTGTAGGGTTTAGGTGTTCCTGTAAGATATTAACAATCTCTTCAAAACTTTTCTCCATTGGTTTAGCTGGGGTAATTAAATTCCGCAATAGGCCGTACATTCTCGCGCCCATCAAATTTAATAATACCGACGCCTTCTTTCCATTGGCCACCTCATTGGCATTGCAGTACACTTCAATTCTTTCCACATACGTGGTCCAGTCTTCTACCTCGTTGTCGAAAGCAGTGATACTGCCACTCTTCGGCATCTTGAGTGATTTAAAATGGTGCCTCCCGTGCTTTTTCTTCTTCCCCAATGGAATAAAATGGCGCCTCCCGCACTTTTCCTTCTTCCCCAATGGAATAAAATGGCACCTCCCGCGCTTTTCCTTCTTCCCCTTGCTGCCACGCTGCTCCTAGCGTTCTACAGGGTAAGGGCGGTGACCCGCGGCTTCGGCGCGTATCACTTTTCCTTCCCCTCATTCTATCCTCTCCACGCTGCCCTGTTCTTGAGCACCAACCGTGCCCTGTGCGCTCCACCCTCTCTCTCTCTCTTCCTCCCGACGACGCTGCGTGGCCCCTTTGCAGAGCCGCTCGATCGAGCCCGAGCCCACCGCAGTCCAGAAGGGTCAGCGCACTACCTGCTACCAGCACGACTTGCTGGAACACCTCGACTGGGGAGCCAGGCCCAGCTCTCCACAGCCTCCCCTGCAACTCTCCGATGGATCCCTGGGCGGTTGCCTGCGGTCGACGCCCGCCATTCTGACTTCGACCTCCAAGAAGCTTCTCTTCAGGGAAAAGATCCCCGTGAGGTGATGCAGTACGGCAGGTGAGTTCGAACCTGCCCGTCGCCAGTGTAGTGTCTGGGTATCAATAATACTCGGACTGCAGGAGAACAATAAAACAGGTATTTACTGAACAGAGGGGAACTCAAGACTGAAATACAGAAGCCTGCTATCGCTTTATATACAGGGGTGGTCACTGCCGGTACTGCTGTATAGAATCAGTTCTTCTCTTAAAGGTACATACACAACAGCTGCTGCATCAGGTAGATGCGAAGAGGCTTTTGGCAATCAGGCCACCAGTCTCACAAGGTGGCAGTGCACCATGCTTGGCAGCACCCAGGAACAGATGTAGAAGAAGACAAACTGTAATAAGAAACTGGCTAGGTAACACTACTCTACAGTATCATGCTGTGAGGAAAGGGTTAATCGGACAGACTTGAAGTGTGTTAATGCAATACTGCTATTAATTTTTCTTTATTTTGTAGTAATGTTAACTTTTAGCCTTTGTTAGTTAGGGAACTATTTATCTTAAATTATAATTTATTTTATTCGTTCCTGGGATGTGGGTGTCACTGGCAAGGCCAGCATTTATTGCCCATCCCTAGTTGCCCTTGAGAAGGTGGTGGTGAGCTGCCTTCTTGAACCGCTGCAGGTCATGTGGTGAAGGTACTCCCACAGCGCTGTTAGGGAGGGAGTTCCAGGATTTTGACCCAGCGATGAAGGAATGGCAAAATCATTCCAAGTCAGGTGTGTGACTTGGAGGGGAACTTGGAGGTGGTGGTGTTCCCATGCGCCTGCTGCCCTTGTCGTTCTAGGTAGTAGAGGTCACGGGTTTGGGAGGTGCTGTTGAAGAAGCCTTGGCGAGTTGCTGCAGTGAATCTTGTCGATGGTACACACTGTAGCCACGGTGTGTCGGTGGTGGAGGGAGTGAATGTTTAAGGTGGTAGATGAGGTGCCAATCAAGCGGGCTGCTTTGTCCTGGATGGTGTCGAGCTTCTTGAGTGTTGTTGGAGCTGCACTCATCCAAGCAAGTGGAGAGTATTCCATCACACTCCTGACTTGTGCCTTCTAGATGGTGGAAAGTCTTTGGGGAGTCAGGAGCTGAGACACTCGCCACAGAATATCAACCTCTGACCTGCTCTTGTTGCCACAGTATTTATGTGGCTGGTCCAGTTAAGTTTCTGGTCAATGATTACCCCCTGGATGTTGATGGTGGGGGATTCAGCGATGGTAATTGTAGTGCATGTACCTTTAAAAGAGAACTACTTTTACAGCTCCTGTATACTGTAGTACCGGCAGTGACCACACCTGTATATAAGCCTTGAGCATGCCTCTGTACTGTCAGTCTTTAGACTACCCTCCTCCAGTAAACACCTGTTGATTGTTAAGTTACAGCCTCCGTCTAGTTATTGGAAAACATCATACTTTAAGAATCACGGATTCAACAGTGGCGACGAGGTCGATTCGAATCTACCTGCAACTCTGCATTTCCCTTCAAGGATTCGCTCCGGGAGGGCGGTGGAAGAAAGTCAAGGCCAGAAGCACGGGCGTCGACCACGAGCAACCGCCCAGTCATCCGGCAGAGAGTGAACATCGCAGGGGAGGCTGTTGAGAGCCGGGCTTGGTTCCCCAGCCACGACGATCCAGCAACAGACTGGCAACAGGTACAGCGCAGACCCTTCCCGGACAGCGGCGGCTGGAGCCGACCGACGGCAGAGAAAAAGCCGAGCAGCGTCGACGGGGTAAGGGAGAGGGTGAAGCGCACAGGGCGCAGCCGGGGGTTGAAAACCGAGCGGCGTCGAGGAAAAACAAAAGAGAGAGAGAGAGGGTAAAGCAGCAGCCGGGTTCAGGACCGAGCGATGGCAACGGGAAAGGCGCACAGGAGAATGCATAGAGCACAGCCAGGGCTCAAGGGCTGAACCGCATCCGCGGGGAGAAGGGAGAGCGCGGGAGACGCCATTGAGCCGCGGAGAAGAAGGGAGAGTGCGGGAGACGCCATTTTAGAAGCCGCAGCGGAGAAGAAGGGCGAGCGCGGGAAGAAAGGAAAGCATGGGAGACGCCATTTTGTGCCAGCGGAGAAGAAGGGAGAGCGCAGGAGACGCCATTTTAGACAGTTAAATCACACTCAGGGATGCCGAAGAGTGGCAGTATCGCTGCATTCGACAATGAAGTCGAAGATTGGGCGACATATTTGGAACGCATTGAGGTGTACTGCAGGGCGAATGAAGTGCCAGATGCTAAGAAAGCACTGGCCCAGGCATACTTGCAAATGGAGGTAGAAGAAGCCTCGAAACAATACCTCACGATCAACACTCATAAAGGTCTCTACCAATACAACCGGCTGATGTTTGGGGTAGCATCGGCTCCGGCTATTTGGCAAAGGGCAATGGATCAAGTCCTGCAAGGGATTCCAGGGACCCAGTGTTATTTGGACGACATCCTGGTCATGGGCGAAAATGACAGTGATCACCTCGCCAACCTGGAGAAGGTGCTCACTAGATTGAAGGAATATGGGCTACGAGCTAATCGCCACAAGTGTGAGTTTTTCCAGAAGCAGATCTCGTATTGTGGCCACGTTATTGATGAAGAGGGGTTACATAAGTCCCCTGAAAAGATTGAGGCAGTAGTCAAGGCTCCAGCACCGGAAAATGTGTCACAACTGAGGTCATTCCTCCGGCTGGTAAACTACTACCATAAGTTCTTACCAAATTTGTCTACAGTATTACACCCACTGAACACCCTACTGCAAACGGGGGTACCATGGAAGTGGAATGACGAATGTAAACGAGCTTTCCAGAAGTGCAAAGAATTGATCACATCAAAAGAGGTGTTGGCCCATTTCAACCCAGCACTACCAATTCAGTTGGCATGTGATGCATCACCCTATGGTATTGGAGCGGTGCTGTCGCACAAATTCCCAGACGAGTTGGAAAGGTCAGTAGCCTTTGCGTCTCGGTCACTAACCTCAGCCGAGCGCAACTACGGCCAGATTGACAGGGAGGCCCTCAGCCTAGTATGGGGAGTAAAAAAATTCAACCACTATCTGCATGGGCAGAAGTTCACCTTGCTGACTGACCACCAACCACTTGTCTCCATCTTCAATCCAAAGAAGGGCGTTCCGGTGATGACTGCACAACGGTTACAAAGATGGTCCCTTTTTCTAGGGGCGAACCAATATGAAATAGAATATAAAGGCACGAAACAGCATAGAAATGCTGATGGGCTATCACGCCTGCCACTGCCTACTGTGAAGGAAGCACCAGCAGTGGACCCTATCGAGATATTTTATTCGTCAATAATTGAACGATTGCCAGTAACTAACGCGAATATAGAGAAGGAGACCCGCAATGATCCGACACTGTCTCGGGTATATGATTTGACGGTGAGGGGATGGCCAACACATGGCGACTCACTGTTGCCAGCATTCTCATCCAGAAGAGAACAGCTGTCAGTATGCCAGGGGACAGTGATGTGTGGATCCCGAGTGGTAATTCCACCCAAGTTAAGGGAGAGAGTGCTCAATGAGCTTCACGAAGGTCATCTGGGAGGGGTGAAAATGAAAAGCCTTGCTAGGGCTTATGTGTGGTGGCTGGGGATCAATCAACAAATCGAGGACCTAACCAAGAGCTGCTCAGGATGCCAGAAGGTCCAAAATGCACCACCACATGCCCCTCTACACCCATGGGAGTGGCCCTCCTCTCCATGGCAACGGGTGCATATTGATTTTGCTGGTCCATTCATGGACTCAATGTTCTTAATAGCAGTGGATGCTCACTCGAAATGGCCTGAGGTGATAAAAATGTCCTCAACCACTACAGAGAAAACGATTGCAGTCCTACGGACCATATTTGCCAGGAACGGCTTGCCAGAGCAGATTTGCTCTGATAATGGACCACAGTTTGTGTCCGAAGAGTTTCGGAAATTTATGAGAAGGAATGGGGTAAGGCATTACACATCCGCCCCGTATCATCCAGCCACAAATGGATTGGCTGAGAGGTTCGTACAAACCTTTAAAAAGGCCATGTGCGATGATGAAATTCCACTACAGCATAAGGTGGACAATTTCCTGTTAGCCTGCAGAAATGCGACACATGCAGTTACCAGCCAGACCCCAGCCATGATGTTCTTTAACCGAAGGTTGAGATCTTGTCTGGATTTGCTTAGACCAAATGTGCGAAGGAATGTTGAGTGTAAAGTCTGTGGGTTATATGGTGAATTAATACACAGACTACAAGAGTAACTTTAACAGGACTTTACTATTCGAAGGTCAGGGCGAATCTGCCCAATAAATCCTTACACAGCACTTATATACTGGAATAACAACAGAAAATGCTGGAAAAACTCAGCAGGTCAGGCAACATCCGTGGAGAGAAATTTGAGTTGACGTTTCGGGTTGGACCCTTCTTCAAAACTGGAAAGAAAAGAAACTAGATTGGAGGCAGGGCTGCGATCGGACAAAAGAATAAAAGAAACAAAAGAAGTAAAAGAGCTTAGAAGCTAGATGAGATGGTAATAGGCTGGGATTAGGTGTAAAGTGTACTGGCAGGGCAAAAGATAGCTGCCAGGTGTGAGAGAGAAACAAAAGGAAAGGGGAGGGGGGGGAAAAGGAGTGGAACAATTACAAGAGAAAATGAAATGGGGGCCGAGCTTATGATCTGAAATTGTTGAACTCGATATTGAGTCCGGAAGGCTGCAGACTGCCTAATCGGAAGATGAGGTGCTGTTCCTCGAGTTTACGTTGAGCTTCCGTGGAACAATACAAGAGGCCAAGGACGGTGAGGTCCGAGTGGGAATGGAGCGGTGAATTAAAATGACAGGCGACCGGAAGCTCGGGGTCACCCTTACGGACTGAACGGAGGTGTTCCGCAAAGCGGTCACCCAATCTGCGTTTGGTCTCCCCAATGTAGAGGAGACCGCATCGTGAGCAGCGACTACAGTATACTAGATTGCGAGAAGTACAAGTAAATCGCTGTTTCACCTGGAAGGGGTGTTTGGGGCCCTGGACAGTGGGAAGGGGGGGGAGGTATAGGGGCAGGTGTTACACCTCCTCCGCTTGCACGGGAAGGTGCCAGGCGAAGAGGAAGGGCTGTTTGGGGTGATAGAGGAGTGGACTAGGGTGTCTCGGAGGGAGCGGTCCCTGCGGAATGCTGAAAGGGGAGGGGAGGGGAAGATACGTTTGGTGGTGGGATCACTTTGGAGGTAGCGGAAATGCCGGAGGATGATCCGTTGAATGTGGAGGCTGGTGGGGTGAAAGGTGAGGACAAGGGGAACCCTATCGTGGTTCCGGGAGGGAGGGGCAGGGGTGAGGGCAGAAGTGCGGGAGATAGAACTGACACGGTCGAGGGCAGTGTCAACCACAGTAGAGGGGAATCCTCGGTTGCGGAAAAAGGAAGACATGTCTGAAGCACTGGTGTGGAAGGTGGCGTCGTCGGAGCAGATACGGTGGAGGCGGAGAAACTGGGAGAATGGAATAGAGTCCTTACAGGAAGCGGGGTGGGAGGAAGTGTAGTCCAGGTAGCTGTGGGAGTCAGTGGGCTTGTAGTAAATATTGGTCGATAACCTATCCCCAGAGATGGAGACGGAGAAGTCGAGGAAGGGAAGGGAAGAGTCCGAGATGGACCATGTGAAGGTGAGGGAAGGGTGGAAATTGGAGGCAAAGTGAATGAAATCGTCAAGTTCGGGGCGAGAGCAGGAAACGGCACCGATACAGTCATCAATGTATCGGAAAAAGAGGTGAGGGAGGGGACCCGAGTAGGACTGGAACAAAGATTGTTCCACATAGCCCACGAAAAGGCAGGCATAGCTAGGACCCATGCGGGTACCCATGGCAACACCTTTGATTTGGAGGAAATGAGTGGAGTTAAAGGAGAAGTTGTTCAATGTGAGAACAAGTTCAGCCAGACGGAGGAGGGTCGTGGTGGATGGGGACTGGTCGGGCCTCTGTTCAAGGTACTGGTCACCACCGGTGTTACAGTATACAGTAGCCAAGATAAAGTAGTGCAACCCTTAAAATAGTTCTCTTAAAGGTGGAACGTTACATACACTACAATCCTCCCTTTTTAGGTTAACAATATATACATATTCCCATTAATATAACATCTTAACATATATACAACTTTATGTGAAACAGTTCACAGATTCAGTCTCTCTGGAGGCTTCCGGAATCTGTCCGGATAACGCCTCGGTGGTGTAGTAGGTTCTTCTGGCAAGGTCGATTCGGCTTGAAGGACCGTTTCAGGTTCATCGGATTCCAGTATTACCGGATCGGAGGTAGATGCTCTGGGTATCTCTGCTTCAACATTAGACGTATAGAGTTGTGGAGTAGGTTGGGCCTTTGTGGATGATTCTATGGTCTGGTCAACATGGCGCCTTATTATGCTTTCACCAATGTCCACGGTATACATCAACGGTCCTAGCCTTTTTCCAATAGTTCCCGGCTGCCATTTCTCGGTACGGTAGTCCCGGGCCAAAACTTGTTGACCTATCTGAAAGGATCTAGTTGGCCTTTCATTCATGCCTTGAAATTGCCGGTTCTCTACATCCCTTCTGACGTTTGGCTTAATCAAATCCAGCCGGCATCTTATTCTTCTATTGAAAAACATCATGGCGGGAGTTTGGTTTGTGACCGCATGTGTTGCATTCCTGTACGCCAACAAGAAGTTATCTACCTTATGTTGTAGATTTATGTCTTCATTACCCATGGCCTTTATGGCCTTCTTGAAGGTCTGGACAAACCTTTCAGCTAATCCATTGGTGGCGGGATGGTATGGGGCGGACGTATAGTGCTTGACCCCATTGCTTTTTAAGAACTTCCTGAATTCTTCGGACACAAATTGCGGTCCATTATCAGAACAGATCTGTTCCGGCAGCCCATTCCTGGCAAATATGGTCCTTAATACTGTGATGGTTTTTTCCGTGGTGGTGGAGGACATTTTTATTACCTCCGGCCACTTGGAGTGTGCATCCACCGCGATTAAAAACATTGAGTCCATAAATGGACCAGCAAAGTCGATATGTACCCTTTGCCATGGAGATGAGGGCCACTCCCATGGATGCAGAGGAGCTTGTGGTGGCGCGTTTTGGACCTTCTGGCATCCTAGACAGCTCTTGGTTATTTCTTCGATGTCTCCATCAATACCTGGCCACCACACAAACGCTCTGGCTAGGTTCTTCAATTTCACTCCACCCAGATGCCCCTCGTGAAGCTCCTTTAGTACTTTCTGCTGGAGTTTGGGTGGAATCACCACTCTAGATCCACACATCAAGGTTCCTCGGCACACTGACAGCTGTTCTCTTCTGTGCGAAAATGCTGGCAGCATTGGTGCACCATGTACTGGCCATCCCTCCACCGTTAAATCGTAGACTCGTGAGAGAGTCGGGTCATTTCTTGTTTCCTTTTCGATCATGGAATTTGTTACTGGTAGACATTCCATTATGGTTGAGTGGAACATCTCCACTGGGTCCACTGTAGTCGCCTCTTCTTCCACTGGCAACGGTAGGCGCGATAATCCATCAGCATTTCCATGCTGTTTGGACCTTTTGTATTCGATGTCATATTGGTGTGCCCCTAGTAGAACGGACCACCTCTGTAGCCTTTGTGCTGTCATAGTGGAAACGGCCTTGTTAGGGTTGAATATGGACACCAACGGCTGGTGGTCTGTCAGCAATGTAAACTTCTTGCCCTGCAGGTAATGATTGAATTTCTTTACTCCCCACACAAGGCTGAGAGCCTCCCTATCTATCTGAGCATAATTTCGCTCAGCGGAGGTCAATGATCGGGACGCAAATGCGACTGGCCTTTCCGAGCCATTTGGTAACTTGTGTGAGAGTACAGCTCCAATACCATAAGGGGAAGCATCACAAGTTAGACGAAGAGGTAGCGTTGGGTTGAAGTGAGCCAACACTTCCTCAGAGGTAATCAACGCCTTGCTTCTGCGAAAGGCCTTCTTACAGTCCTCGCTCCACTTCCATGGTACTTCTTTCCGCAACAGAGCATTCAGCGGATGCAGCACCGTGGATAGATTTGGCAGAAACTTATGGTAATAATTAATCAACCCCAGAAACGACCTCAACTGTGATACATTTTCCGGAGCGGGGGCCTTCACGACCGCTTCGATCTTGTCAGGTGACTTGTGCAGCCCCTCTTGGTCAATGACATGACCGCAGTACGAGATCCGTTTCTGGAAGAACTCACATTTCTGGCGATTAACTCGAAGGCCATATTCCTTCAACCTGGTGAGCACCAGTTTCAAATTTGTGAGGTGTTCCTCCTCGTCTTCCCCCGTAATCAGGATATCGTCCAAGTAACACTGAGTGCTTGGAATACCCTGTAAGACCTGCTCCATGGCCCTCTGCCAAATTGCTGGAGCCGAAGCTACTCCAAAAACCAGTCTATTATATCGATACAAGCCTCTGTGCGTGTTGATTGTGAGATACTGGCGTGACTCTCCCTCGACCTCCATCTGTAAATATGCTTGTGCCAGGTCTATCTTGATGAAGTGTTTCCCGCCAGACAATGAAGCAAAGATATCCTCAATCCGCGGAAGCGGGTATTGTACCGTGTGAAGCACCGGATTAACTGTGATCTTGAAGTCTCCGCAGATGCGGACCTTCCCCGGTCCCCCTGGCTTGCTACTTGATGAAGACTTCATGACGGGAACAATGGGCGTGGCCCACTCACTCCAGTCCACCTTCGACAGTACCCCTGCACGTTCAAGCTCTTCCAGTTCTGCCTCCACAGCAGGTCGTATCGCGTAAGGTACCGATCTGGCTTTGAAAAATTTTGGGCTTGCATGTTCTGCAATCTTGATTTTTGCCTTAATTCCTCTCAGTGTTCCCAGTCCCTGCTGGAATACCTCTTTAGCCTCGTCCAATATTCTGGACAACCGTTCAGGTTTGACATCTTTCTTTCCGAAATCTACCGTCATTGTGTTTAGTGAGTGCCAGTCTATCTTTATTTTCCTGATCCACTCCCGTCCCAGAAGTGGTGGACCTCCCTCGGGTAGTACATATAAGTCCATTCCTTGGTGATCTTTGCCCTTGTGTCTCACCTTGACTTTTATCTTTCCGATGGGGTATACTTTATGCCCCGTGTATGTCTGCAATACTATCTCCGTATCCCGTAGGGGAATATGTTTGAATAACTTTTTGTAATCTTGTTTATTCATGACCGTCAATGCCGATCCGGTGTCCACTTCCATCTTCACTTGGACTTTTGCAATCTGCAGTGTGACCCAGATAGTTTGTCGGTCAGCTTCTTTACTCACATTGTGAATCCGCAGACTACCCAGTTCCTTGCTGTTGGGGTCTGAATCCGAATTCAGTTCATCTGGACTCTTCACAGTCACCTTATGTACCTTTCTGTACTTCTTCTGCGGTGACTTATTGTTGCTGGTCTTCTTTCCTGACCGGCATACTTTAGCTATGTGACCAAATTTGCCACATTTTCTACATTCCTGGTTTTTAAACCAGCATTGGTTCTGGTCGTGTGTTGTCTTCCCACAACGGTAACATTTCATTGTACCCGAAGTCATTTGATCCACACTGAGTAGCGCTGTCTTCAGCTGCATTTCCGCCGTGCCTCTCGCTGCGGCTTCGTGCGATGCTGCAATAAGGACAGCCTTATCAAGTGTAAGATCGTTCTCTTCGAGCAGTCGCTTTTGTGTTCCTTCCTTCGACATCCCGCACACGAACTTGTCTCTCAGTGCCTCTGTCAGATTTACCCCAAACTGACAGTCTTTTGCTAGCCTACGCAGTTCAACCAGGTACTCCGCGTTGCTTTCCTCCTTTAGTTGCGTTCTCCCGTAAAATTTAGTTCGTTCCGCTAACATCAGCGGTGTGGGGTTCACACGATCCTTCAGGACAGCAACAATATTAGCGAAAGACTGATCCGCCGGTTTAGCTGGTGATAGAAGATGCTTCAATAACCCGTATGTCTTCGCACCCATTGAGTTTAGTAAGGTTAGAGCTTTATCATAATTTGCTATCTTATTGACCTTACAATATATCTCGATGCGTTCTACATACGTGGTCCAATCTTCCACATCAGAATCGAATTCGTTGATGTTGCCACGCTTAGGCATCTTCACAATCTTCCTGAGAAACAACAATGAAATTTTTCTTTAACTTTTTTTTTTCAAAAATGGCGGTTTCCCGCGCTTGTCTTCTTCCCCCGCCCACTTTCAAAATGGCGGTTTCCCGCTCCTGTCTTCTTCTCCGCCTACTGGCGGGAGGGGTAAGCTTTTCCCTCGGGCGACGACCGCTGGCTTTCGGGGTTCGCAGCCTGCGCGCCGGCTTCAGTGCGTTCTCTGTTCCCTTTTCTTGGCAGGGCAACCGGCGCTGGGGACAACCCGTTGACGGCGAACAGTTCCAGCTGCTGGCTGAATCTCCTCGGTCTCCCTCGCTCGGCTCTGTCTCTCCCGCTCGCTCGGGCTCTGTCTCTCCCTCAGCGGCTTCCAATCGCGCCTCCCAGCCCTCTCGCAGTCCGGTCCTTTCCTCCCCCGGCTGCGGCTGAGTTCTCCGCGGTTTCTTATTTTTATTTCTTCCCGCGCCTTACGATCCCGGTCGCAGCGCCTCGCAGCTTCGGTAGCTGCCCGGCCTTTCGCCGGTCGCGGTCGAGCTGTCTCACGACGCTGTTGCGTCTCCCAGCCCGCCTGTAGCCCGGTCTCTCACACCGGCTGCGTTCCCGCTGGTAGCCCGGTCTCTCACACCGGCTGCGTTCCCGCTTGCACCGCGGCTTCCGTGCCCCATGCTGCCCCAGTCTCAGTGCCTCTGGGCCCGACTTCTGTCCGGCTCCTTTCCCCCCCGACCGTGGTCGAGTTCACCGCCCTTCCTCCGTTCTTTTTTTTATTTTCCCCCTACTCACAGTCAACGTGGCCGACTTGCTTCTCGTGGCTGATCGGCTCACTCACCACCGTGGCAGAAGGGACGATCACTGCCTGTTGCTGATGGAAGGCTTCGTGTCTGAATTCTTCCTTCTTCCTTGCTCTGCAGACTCGAGTCTTCTCTCAGCAAAATGACGAGGGCGGGTGCCTCCTCTCGACGCTCGTTAACTGCTTCGGATGTATCGCTGCCGCAGGGTAAGATCGAACTCATCGCCACTGTAAAGTCTGTGGGTTATATGGTGAATTAATACACAGACTACAAGAGTAACTTTAACAGGACTTTACTATTCGAAGGTCAGGGCGAATCTGCCCAATAAATCCTTACACAGCACTTATATACCGGTGTGGTCACCACCGGTATTACAGTATACAGTAGCCAAGATAAAGTAGTGCAACCCTTAAAATAGTTCTCTTAAAGGTGGAACGTTACATACACTACATTGAGGATAAACAATTCCAACACATCAATGAGAAGCCGACAAGGAGCTTCAATGTAGGACAACCAGTCTTGGCCCGTGACTACCGAACAGAGAAATGGCATCCCGGAACGATATGCACACGGCAGGGGCCATTAATGTACACAGTGGATGTCGGGGAGAACATTGTGAGACGCCACGTCGACCAGATCTTAGCGTCACAGGAACGAGTCAACCCCATGTCTCGCGTCCCTGGGGATGAACCCGACATACCGGTAGCATCTACCTCAGAAACAGTAGCAGTGGAAACTGATGAAATAACCGACGAAAAGGGGCCAGAATCGCCTCCGCACCAAGAACAAGAACCTCAGGAAAGGCGCTATCCAGAAAGGATCAGGAAGCCGCCCCAAAGACTGAATCTATAAATGGACTATTTCAGTTTAATGTGCATGTTGAAGTGTTAATTGTTATTTGAACATTATGGGTACTGCTAATCTAAAAGGGGAGGAATTGTAGTGTATGTACCTTTAAGAGAGAACTACTTTTACAGCTCCTGTATACTGTAGTACCGGCAGTGACCACACCTGTATATAAGCCTTGAGCATGCCTCTGTACTGTCAGTCTTTAGACTACCCTCCTCCAGTAAACACCTGTTGATTGTTAAGTTACAGCCCCCGTGTAGTTATTGGAAAACATCATACTTTAAGAATCACGGTTTCAACAGTAATGCTGTTGAATGTCAAGGGGCGGTGGTTAGACTCTCAGTTGTTGGAGATAGTCATTGCCTGGCACTTATCATAGAGTCATAACGGCACAGAAGGAGGCCATTCAGCCCATCGAGTCCGTGCCAGCTCTCTGTAGAGCAATCCAGTCAGTCCCATTCCCCTGCTCTATTCCCGTAGCCGTGCAAGTTTATTTCACTCAAGTGCCTATTCAATCGCCCCTTGAAAACATTGAGTGTCTTCTACCACTTCCATCGGCAGCGAGTTCCAAGTCCTCACCGCTCGCTATGTAAAAAAGTTTTTCCTCACATCTCCCCTGTATCTCTTGCCCAAAACCTTAAATCTGTGTCCCCTAGTCCTTGTACCATCAACTAGTGGGACCAGCCTTTCCCCGTCTAGCCTATCCAAACCCAGCATAATCTTGTACACCTTTATCAAATCACCCCTCAACCTCCTTTGCTCTAATGAAAATAAATCCAGCTTCTCCAACCTGTCCTTGTAGCTAAGATCCCCCATCCCCGGAACCATTTTGGTAAATCTCCTCTGCACCCTCTCAAGGGCCTTCACATCCTTCCTAAAGTGTGGTGACCAGAACTGGACGCAATACTCCAGTTGTGGCCTAACCAGCGCTTTATAAAGGTTCAGCATAACTTCTCTACTTTTGTACTCAATACCCCTATGAAATAAAGAATAGATTTGCCTTCCAAAGCTAGGCTTTATTAACTTTAAAATCTGCAGCACATCTTCCCACATCCAGTCCCAACCAAAGCTGGAAAAGAACTGAATTTAAGGTGGCCACAACACATCATGTGATCATCAACTACCAATGAGATTACAACATATATCCCAAGGCAGTTAACAAACAACCAATCACAATACTTTTACTAAACAAGGAATAATCACCACATTCACCCCTCCTTTTAAAATATACTTCAACCTAAATAACCTTTACAATTTATAATTAATTATTTACAACTAAAACTATGCACAACAAGAATAAAACTGTTCACATGACACAATACTAAGTGAACAACAACAAATAGTAACATTGCACATAAGTATTAAGTATCTCTCAACTAAAACAATATACTATAATATTTCAACAATTTTAAAACATTACTATCAATTTAAAAGTCCATTTTCAATCGGTCGACCGGATACCTTGTTCGTGTCGACCTTCTTAACCTTGGTGAAATTCCTTGCCCTCCCACACCAGAAGGCACAGAAGTATCTTCAGCAGGAAGGCTATCCATATCCCGATTTTCAACGGTTTCCGGATTAGAAATCCCATCAGAAGGTAAACTGGGACGGTCATAAACATCTATCAAGGGCTGACTAATAGAAGTATAATTATCTGCAATCGGATTGGAAATATTCGTAATATCTGTAACAGCATCCACATTATCTGAATCATGACTATTGTTAATATCCTCAGAAGAGGGCTGGCCCCCACAAGGAGCCAAGTCTTTAATTGAAACAGTACTTTCTTTCCCATCTTGGAATCGAATATGAGCATATTGGGAATTTGCCTCCAACAGCTCCACCTCCTCCACCAAAGGATCATATTTTGACAATCTAACATGGCGTCGAAGCAGCACAGGTCCCTGCATAGTAAGCCATGAAGGTACCGAATATCCCATAGTAGATCTCCGCGGATAGTTAAAGAGCCTTTCATGGTGGGTCACATTAGTAGCCGTTGAAAGCAATGATCTAATGGAATGCAGGGCATCAGGCAGTACCATTTCCCACTGTGTATTCTTAAGGTTCCGGGATGTCAAAGCCAACATAACTGCCTTCCAGATCACCCCATTGTATCGTTCGCACTGTCCATTACCCTGGGGATTATATGGGGTAGTTCTACTAGTAGAAATTCCCCGACTCTGAAGGTATTCCTTCAACTGGGAAGACATAAAAGAACTTCCCTGATCCGAATGGATATACGCAGGCATCCCAAAGATGACAAAAAGTTGAGTCAGACATTTAATAACTGTAGCAGCTGATACATCTGCACAAGGAAAAGCAAAAGGGAACCTTGAAAACTCATCCACAACAGTAAATATATATCGGTTTTGAGTAGTTGAAGGAAGAGGCCCCTTAAAATCGACGCTCAAACGTTCAAAAGGAGAAGTAGCCTTTATAAGATGAGCTCGTTGAGGCTTAAAGAAATTCGGTTTACACCGAGCACAGATAGAACATGATGAAGTCATCCGCTTGACATCTTCAACTGAAAAAGGCAAGTTCTTACTGCGTACAAAGTGTATCATCCTCGTAACCCCAGGATGACATAAGGCATTGTGAAGATTAATAAGCGTATCTCCGTGAATCACAGAACAATAAGCCCTCGACAGTGCATCAGCAGCAACATTATCCTTCCCCGGACGATAAACTATGTCAAAATGGTAACATGCCAACTCAATCCTCCATCTCATTATTTTATCATTTTTGATCTTTCCAAAATGTTTAACATCAAACATAAAGGACACAGATTTTTGATCAGTTACCAACGTGAAATGTCGCCCCGATAAATAATGTCTCCATTTACGCAATGCTTCTACTATTGCGTATGCCTCTTTCTCTATTGAAGAATGTCTTTTTTCACTATTGTTCAAAGTACGTGAGAAAAAGGCCACAGGTCTTCCATTTTGGTTCAGAGTAGCCCCAATTGCAAAATCCGAAGCATCCGTCTCGATCACAAAGGGAACCTGCTCATCAATAGAATGCACAACTGCTCCTAAAATATCCTTTTTAAAATTCTCAAAACATGTCCTGGCCTCCCATGATAGAGGATATGTCGTAACCCGAATAAGAGGCCGGATCTTCCGTGAAAAATTTGCAATCCAATTAGAATAATAAGAAAACAGTCCAACAACTCGTTGCAAAGCCTTAGAATTAATAGGGCAAGGTAAATCAATCAATGGTCGCAGACGTTCTGGATCTGGTTTAATCTTGTTTCCCGAGATAATATACCCCAATAGATTTACCTCAGTAGTTGAAAAGATACATTTCTCTTTGTTAAAAGTTAAACCAACATTTTCCGCAGCTTGAAGGAATCTTTTCAAATTAGAATCATGCTCCACCCTTGATTTGCCACACACTGTAATGTCATCTAAGTATGAAAAGGTGTCAGAGAGGGAGTTATCACTTATAAAAGCATCCATTGCCCATTGAAAACAAGCAACACCATTAGTAACACCAAATAGTATTCGGCAAAACTGATACAGCTTTCCACCAGCCTCAAAGGCCGTATATGGTTGATCCTTCTTAACAATAGGAATCTGATGATAAGCACTCTTTAAATCAATAGTGCTAAAAACCTTATACTGAGATACTTTGTTGATAAGCTCATCAATCTTAGGCAAAGGGTACGCATCTAATTGAGTATACCTATTAATAGTTTGGGAATAGTCTATCACCATTCATTTCTTGTGTCTCTCGTTAGTCATGACAACTACCTGTGCTCGCCAAGGCGAACAACTAGGTTCAATGATTCCTTCCAATAAGAGACGTTGAACTTCAGAATTAATAAATTCTCTATCCTGACTACTATATCTTCTTGACTTGGTAGCAATTGGCTTACAATCCGACATCAAATTGGAAAAAAGTGATAATGGAGAAATAGATAAAGAGGTTAATCCACAAATAGATAAAGGTGGCTTAGTCCCTCCAAATGAAAGACTAAGAGACTCGTGTAACTGAAGCACATCATGTCCAATCAAAATATCCGCACAGAGATTAGGCAAAACAGATAGGCGTATATCAGTATACGTATTACCTAGAAGAATCATTTTCACAAAGCAACAACCAGCTATTTGTGAAGTAAGGGTCGTCTGAGCCATACACACCTGATACGTAACAGGCGAAATTTTCAAATGCTTCTCCTTCGCAAACTGAAGACTTATAAAACTCTCAGTACTGCCCGTATCTATAAGGGCCTTCACTTCCAACCCATTAACTTGAGCCGTAACTATAACTTTGTTTAGGCCATGAGCAAATGCAGCAGAAATTGATGCAATAAATGCCCTATCTAAAGGCTGAATAGTCACAGAGGAAGTAGTGGAGGAGGGCCCTCCCACACCAGGAGAGGAGGAGGTAATTGAACCTGATGATTTGCACACGCGTGCATAATGACCTCTCTTGCCGCATTTACTACACACAGCCTCCCGAGCAGGACACTTCAGACGAGGGTGCCGGATATTCCCACAAAAATAACACTTCTGAATCCTAGAGGCAACAGCCGCCGAAGTAGAAACTGTTTCAGAATCTAGTAAACCACTCCCATTAAGTCCACATAATTCCTTTTCATCCGAAACTGCCAAAACCATAGTCGCAGGCCGATTAAAAAGAGCATAAGAATCCGAACTTCTCTGAGCCACATCCAATGTAGAAGCTTGCTCAAAAGCACTTTTAAGATCCAAAGTCTTATTTTCTAACAACCGCTGACGAATTGATCTAGACAGTAATCCATTAATAAAAGCATCCCGTACCGATTCTTCCTTATATTCTTCAGCCGTCACGGCCTTATAATTACAGTTAACACTAAGGCACCGAAGTGCTTGTAAATAAGTATCCAAAGATTCTCCCACCTGCTGCCTACGGGCAGATAGAAGGTGACGTGCAAATACCTCATTCTTTGGTTTAACAAAAATCTTTTCCAATGTAGAAATAGCCACTTCATAAGTTTTACAGTCCAAAATATATTTATATACATCCGGAGCAATGTAGTTGATCAGCATATTCAGCTTATTTAGAGACTCTTGATCCAACACGCCCAAAAAGTTTTTAAATGTACAATACCAATGTTTCCATTTATCATCCACTCCAGCAGAATTGGGGTCAGCCTTGAATCGTTCTGGTTGAAGATATCGCTCCATTCTAATATAAAGTTAATAAATTGAAATAAAGAATAGATTTGCCTTCCAAAGCTAGGCTTTATTAACTTTAAAATCTGCAGCACATCTTCCCACATCCAGTCCCAACCAAAGCTGGAAAAGAACTGAATTTAAGGTGGCCACAACACATCATGTGATCATCAACTACCAATGAGATTACAACATATATCCCAAGGCAGTTAACAAACAACCAATCACAATACTTTTACTAAACAAGGAATAATCATCACATTCTATTAATGAAACCCAAGATCCCAGGGGGGAGAAATTCGGTTGGTTGCGCCACCGATTAACGCCTAAAGAGGCCAAGAAGTGGGGCGCTAGCCAATTTCCGGGCGGGCGTAGGGCGCTTAGTGCCTCGCCCCATATTGAGCATGCATTTAGCGCCGGCTTAGCACCTGCTCAGGCTGATTATGACATCATTTGAGTGTGCAACGCCTTTTGGGCGCCCCGGACCGGAAATTCAGTGGCGCCCCCCCTCCATAGCGCCTGGCGCTAATAGTGACAGCTTACCTGGAACTTTACCAAGTTGCTCTCGGGCTGGAGGAGCGTTATTTAAAGGGGACTGGTGTGGCTTAAAAGCGGCAGCCATTTTTGGAGCACAACTTCCTCGAGAGCTACAAGGAGTTGCTGAGCTGCACATTGAGAGCCATTTGACCACTGAGCCAGCACAGGCAGATGATCTTCAGCCTTCTGACCATCACCTTGCTGTTGGTGAGCCTTGACAACGGGGAACCTTCCTGTGGGCACTTATTATGGGGGCTGCATTGGAGGGGAACGTCCTGCTGCTGAATCATCTGGAAAGGGCACCGAGACGCTGGGATAGGGGGGCGGGCATGGCCAGGCGGAGGTGGGCCAACAGACGTCGCCACAGCAGACCTTACGCTGGCAGGGTTTTCCGACAGCAGTTTTCCTACATGAACATGCCGGAGGAGCAGTGTGTCAGAAGGCTGCGATTTAGAAAGGAGGTGGTGACTGAGCTGTGCCAGCTGCTTCAGCCAGATCTGCAGCCTCAGATAAGGTGCAGGACATCTCGGTCGGTGGCTGAGAAGATGCCTGCTGGCCTAAACTTCTACGCGAGTGGCTCTTCTCAGGCTGCGTGTCAGAGGCTGATCAGAAGTAGCTTCTGGGCCCCTCTCACGGAATGCTTGCTGCCATTCCAAGAACAGTCCAAAGATCACAGATCACAGATCACAGATCACAGATACCCCACAGTGCAGATAGAGGCCATTTCAGCCCATCGAGCCTGCACCGACACATATCCCACCCTATCCCCGTAACCCCACATATTTAATCCCCCTAACACTAAGGGCCAATTTATCATAGCCAATCAACCTAACCCGCACATCTTTGGACTGTGGGAGGAAACCGGAGCACCCGAAGGAAACCCACGCAAACACGGGGAGAATGTGCAAACTCCACACAGACAGTCGCCCGAGGCCGGATTTGAACCCGGGTCCCTGGCGCTGTGAGGCAACAGTGCTAACCACTATGCCACCATGCTGCCCTTGCGGGTTAGGTTGATTGGCTATGATAAATTGACCCTTAGTGTTAGGGGGATTAAATACGTGGGGTTACAGGGATAGGGTGGGATATGTGTTGGTGTAGGGGGTTACGGGGATCGGGTGGGATATGTGTCGGTGCAGGCTCGATGGGCCGAAATGGCCTCTACCTGCACTGTGGGGTTTCTGTGATTTCTGTGATTCTGTGAACAGGAATGGAACCAGTCTGATACCCCCAAGCCTGTGAAGGGCAAGATGCATGTAAATAGCAGGCATGGCCATTGTAAATGAAGAAACTGTTTCATTACACAAAATGTGGTTCCTTCAAACATGAGAAAGCTATGGCAACAGAAAGCAAACTAATACACTGACACATAACTGCCTCTCACACCCGGGAGACTGTCCAAAACATAAATCACATTCCGACCATCTTCCTTGGCCTTGATTCCACTGCGCCAACCAAAGCATCCAATGCCCCATCAGTGAGGCGTTCCGCCCTCTGCCTCACCCTTTCCATGTCTTGCTAGGCTGGTGCACCACAGGTAGGCTCCCACCGCTTTGAAGGCCTACAAGGCAGTGAGTGTGTCTGGTGATGCCAATTGACCTGCCCCTTTAAGAGCTGGCCGGCGCCAGTGTGTCTCAGGGAAAGTGATTATTGACAGCACCTTCGCTGCGCCCCGCCGCCGCGAAATTGAGTTGTGCCGCCGGGTTAGCACCTTAAGAGTAGCGTGCAGTGCCTGATTTAGCACCGCAATCAGCTTTAGGGGCGCTGCAACCCAATATCGCGCCAGGTGGCGCTAAATTGCGCCTGGCGCTAAGCTTTGCGCATCGCCAGGACTAGCACCCCAAACGCGGCTATACCGAATTTCTAGGCCCATGTGTTTTGCTTACCACTCTCTCAATATGTCCTGCCACCTTCAGGGACCTATGCACTCCAAGGTCCCTCTGTCCCTGCACACTCTTTAAAACTGTGCCATTAAGTGTATATTGCCTCCCCCTGTTCCTTCTGTCAAAATGTATCACCTCACACTTCTCTGTATTAAATTCCATCTGCCACTTGTCTGCCCATTCTACTAGCCTTTCTATGTCCTGCTGCAGTCGATTGGGATCATCCTCACTGTTTGTCACATCCACAAGTTTGGTGTCATCGGCAAATTTAGAAATTCTACTTTGTATTCCAATATCCAGGTCATTTATATATATCAAAAAAAGCAGTGGCCCCAGCAGTGACCCTTTGGGACCACCACTTTCTATCATCCTCCAGTCTGAAAAACAGCCATTTACCACAACTCACTGTTTTCTGTCCTTAAGCCAATTCCTTATCCAAGCTGCCACTGACCCACCTGTTCCATGAGCCTCCATTTTGTTAACCAGCCTTCTATGTGGTACTTTGTCAAACACCTTCCTAAAATCCATGTAGGCAACATCCATTTCATTCCCTTCATCGATCCTCCCTGTTACTTCATCAAAAAATTCAATTAGTCAAACATGATCTGCCTTTTACAAATGCATGTTGGCTCTCCTTAATTAGCTTAAACCTCTCCAAGTGCCCGCTAATTTTTTCCTTGAGTATTGTTTCTAAAACTTTACCCACCACTGATGTTAAACTGACTGGCCTGTAGTTACTAGGATTGTCCTTACACCCTTTCTCGAATAATGGTGTCACATTTGCCACTTTCCAATCCCCAGGCACCTCCCCTGCATCTAGGGGAAATTGGAAAACTATGGCAAGCCCTTCCGTTATCTCCTCCCCTAATTCCATTAGCAATCTGGGATGCAAGCCATCTGGACCAGGCAACTTATCCACTCTAAGCATACCCAGCCTTTCTAGTACATCCATTCTATCAATTTTCGCCCCTTCCATCGCTTCTACCTTTTCCACTGCTACCGATATTTTGTCAGCGTCCATCTCCTTAGTAAACAAAGGCCTAGAAATTCAGTTGGGCGCTGTTTGGGGCGCCAAGCTCGTCTGGGCGCCGGAATTACCGCTGTGAACGGAGCCACTTGCGCCATCCCAATATTCAGTTTCTGCGCCCCAAACGGAAGCGGGCCGCTACTCGAGGCTCCCTGTGCCCCGCTTGGGGCGCTCACCCTGAATATCGCCGCGCTAAGGGCCACAGCGCCACACGCTGCGGCATGGCATGCTGCGGTACTGCAGGCCTTCCTCCCACTGTTAAGGGGGAGGTGCCTGCAACAGCGCGATCCCCGCTCGCGAGTGCCGGCAAATGAGCCCGGCACCAAGGAGAAGTGCCGGGCTCTCGGGAAACAGCCGGCAATGCCGCGGGGGGGGGGTGGTTTAGGAGGCCAGGGACGGAGGTGCTGGCAGGCGGCCGCCGAAAAAGCGTCCGCCCCGCACCTCCACCTTAACTTGCGCCACTACCGCCACAGGTAGGCCCTGTGAACCGGTCGCGATTTGCGACCGGCGTTAAAGAGGCGGGCGCAACCAAATATGGTGATCGGGGCAGGAGCAGGGCGCTGTGCACACCGATGACGTCATCGGTGGTGGCGCAACGCTACAGGCTAACGCCGCCATTAGCGCCCCGCTAAATATCGCGGGTGGTGTGGCCAGTGGCGCTAAAGCCACTGAGTGCCCTCTTTGGGCGCTAACTGGTGGCGCAGCCCACTGAATTTCTAGGCCAAAGTACTCATTGAGTATTCTAACTTTGCCCTCTAAGCATATATCACCTTCTTTTCACTAATAGGCCCCACCCCGCCTCTTACTACCTTGTGTGGTGTGAGTGTTACTTACTTCCCTACTTCTGACCTTATGATGGAGGGAAGTTCTTTGATGAAGTAGCTGAAGATGATTGGACATAGGACACTGCCCTGAGGAACTCCTGCAGCGATGTCTTGGGGCTGAGATGATTGACCTCCAACAATCACAACCATCTTCTTTTGTGCTATGTATGACTCTAGCCAGTGGAGAGTTTTCCCCCCCCGATTCCCATTGACTTCAATTTTATTAGGGATCCTTGATGCCACACTCGGTCAAATGCTGCCTTGATACCAAGGGCAGTCACTCTCACCTCACCTCTGAAATTCAGCTCTTTTTTCCTATGTTTAGACCAAAGCTGTAATGAGGTCTGGAGCCGAGTGATCCTGGCAGAACTCAATCTGAGCATTGGTGAGAAGGTTGTTGGTG
>NW_028226583.1:10000-32137 GCF_052327205.1 Somniosus microcephalus
CGATCCGGTCGGGGTGAACTGCGACTGAACGGGGTGGCGGGGCCGCACAGACCAGTAGCGGGCTTGTGTAGCTGCCTCTTGGCCCGGCCGAGGTACAGCCGTTGGCTGGAGACCGCTTTCCGACTGCTGAGCCGGTGCCGCGGGGACCCACCTTGACGCGCCGGCTGTCCGAGCAAGCCAGGGGCAAGGGGCATCCAGTGGTACCAGAAGGGAGTCGGTCCGACACCGGGAAGTCGGGTGCCCGTCGCTCCGAATCGAGCCCGGGGTTTTCGTGCGTGTAACAGGGCGGGCGTTTGGACCCGGTTGTCCGGGAGCGGGTCCGCAACGGCGGGAGATTGCCTGGGTTTGGCCGGCCGGCAGTCGAACGCCTTTCGCTCCGGACTCCCGTGTCCGATTTCGGTCAGGGAGGGCTCGTTGGAAAGCCCCGGCGCTGGCGCACACTATATTATCGGCCTGGACCCCGGCAAGTTCGGGAAAGTGTCTCAGTCCCGTAGCGGCTGCCGCCCCGTCGGTCAGCGGCAGCTTATCGGGGATAACTTCGGGACGGAAAGTCCGATCCGGTTGGGGTGAACTGCGACTGAACGGGGTGGGGGGGCCGCACAGACCAGTAGCGGGCTTGTGCAGCTGCCGCTTGGCCCGGCCGAGGTACAGCCGTTGGCTGGAGACCGCTTTCCGACTGCTGAGCCGGAGCCGCGGGGGCCCACCTTGACGCGCCGGCTGTACTAGCAAGCCAGGGGCAAGGGGCATCCAGTGGTACCGGAACGGAGTCGGTCCGACACCGGGAAGCCGGGTGCCCGTCGCTCCGAATCGAGCCCGGTGTTTTCGTGCGTGTAACAGGGCGGGCGTTTGGACCCGGTTGTCCGGGAGCGGGTCCGCAACGGCGGGAGGTTGCCTGTGTTTGGCCGGCCGGCAGTCGAACGCCTTTGGCTCCGGACTCCCGTGTCCGATTTCGGTCAGGGAGGGCTCGTTGGAAAGCCCCGGCGCTGGCGCACACTATATTATCGGCCTGGACCCCGGCAAGTTCGGGAAAGTGTCGCAGTCCCGTAGCGGCTGCCGCCCCGTCGGTCAGCGGCAGCTTATCGGGGATAACTTCGGGACGGAAAGTCCGATCCGGTTGGGGTGAACTGCTACTGAACGGGGTGGGGGGGCCGCACAGACCAGTAGCGGGCTTGTGCAGCTGCCGCTTGGCCCGGCCGAGGTACAGCCGTTGGCTGGAGACCGCTTTCCGACTGCTGAGCCGGAGCCGCGGGGGCCCACCTTGACGCGCCGGCTGTCCTAGCAAGCCAGGGGCAAGGGGCATCCAGTGGTACCGGAACGGAGTCGGTCCGACACCGGGAAGCCGGGTGCCCGTCGCTCCGAATCGAGCCCGGTGTTTTCGTGCGTGTAACAGGGCGGGCGTTTGGACCCGGTTGTCCGGGAGCGGGTCCGCAACGGCGGGAGGTTGCCTGAGTTTGGCCGGCCGGCAGTCGAACGCCTTTGGCTCCGGACTCCCGTGTCCGATTTCGGTCAGGGAGGGCTCATTGGAAAGCCCCGGCGCTGGCGCACACTATATTATCGGACTGGATCCCGGCAAGTTCGGGAAAGTGTCGGCGACCCGTACCGGCTGCCGCCCCGTCGGTCAGCGGCAGCTTATCGGGGATAACTTCGGGAAGTAAAGTCCGATCCGGTCGCGGTCAACTGCCACTGAACGGGGTGGCGGGGCCGCACAGACCAGTAGCGGGCTTGTGTAGCTGCCCCTTTCCCCGGCCGAGGTACAGCCGTTGGCTGGAGACCGCTTTCCGACTGCTGAGCCGGAGCCGCGGGGGCCCACCTTGACGCGCCGGCTGTCCTAGCAAGCCAGGGGCAAGGGGCATCCAAGGGTACCGGAACGGAGTCGGTCCGACACCGGGAAGCCGGGTGCCCGTCGCTCCGAATCGAGCCCGGTGTTTTCGTGCGTGTAACGAGGCGGGCGTTTGGACCCGGTTGTCCTGGAGCGGGTCCGCAACGGCGGGGGATTGCCTGTGTTTGGCCGGCCGGCAGTCGAACGCCTATCGCTCTGGACTCCCGTGTCCGATTTCGGTCAGGGAGGGCTCGTTGGAAAGCCCCGGCGCTGGCGCACACTATATTATCGGCCTGGACCCCGGCAAGTTCGGCAAAGTGTCGCCATCCCGCAGCGGCTGACGGGCCGCCGGTGAGCGGCAGCTTATCGGGCATAACTTCGGGAGGGAAAGTCCGATCCGGTCCGGATCAACGGCAGCCGAACGGGGTGGCGGGCCCGCACAGACCAGTGCCTGGCTTGTGTAGCTGCCCCTTTCCCCGGCCGAGGTACAGCCGTTGGCTGGAGACCACTTTCCGACCACTGAGACGGCGGGGCGGGGGGCGGCCTGCACGCGCCGGCTGCCAGAGCAAGCCAGGGGCAAGGGGCATCCAACGGTATCTGAACGGAGTCGGTCCGACACCGGGAAGCCGGGTGCCCGTCGCTCCGAATCGAGCCTGGGGTATACGTGTGTTTAACAAGGCGGGCGTTTGGACCCGGTTGCCCGGCACCAGTCGAACGCCTGTCGCTCCCGACTCCCGTGTCCGATTTCGTTCGGGGATGGCTCGTTGGAAAGCCCCGGCGCTGGCGCACACTATATTATCGGCCTGGACCCCGGCAAGTTCGGGAAAGTGTCGCCGTCCCGCAGCGGCTGACGGGCCGTCGGTCAGCGGCAGCTTATCGGGGATAACTTCGGGAAGGAAAGTCCGATCCGGTCGGGGACAACGGCAGCTGAACGGGGTGGCGGGGCCGCACAGAGCAGTGCCTCGCTTGTGTAGCTGCCTCTTTCCGCGGCCGAGGTACAGCCGTTGGCTGGAGACCGCTTTCCGACCACTGAGACGGCGGGGCAGGGGGCGGCCTGCACGCGCCGGCTGCCAGAGCAAGCCAGGGGCAAGGGGCATCCAGCGGTATCTGAACGGAGTCGGTCCGACACCGAGAAGCCGGGTGCCCGTCGCTCCGAAGCGAGACCGGGGTTTTTCGTGTGTAACGTGGCGGGCCTTTGGACCCGGTTGGCCGGGCGGCAGTGGAACACACACAGACACTCGCATACACTGAGAGAGACAGAGAGAAGATAGAGATACACAGAGTGAGAAAGACAAAGTCAACTCAGTAACTGAAATGTGAAAACTGACAACTGGGAAACCAAAAGTCAGAGTGGCAAATGATGAACCAAGGTGGCAAATGATTAACTGAAAACTTGTCATTCACATTTGGGACGGAATTCAGGATGGGAATGTATTCGGCCGCCTTACCGGGGCTTGGGGGTGCTGCTTTCCCGCTTGTGGAACCGAGTTGGGGTCGTCAAATGGCCTGGTGCATTGTTTGAAACACTGGTTAATGAGTTGTCAAGGTCGGAAATCATAGAACATAAGAGCAGCTCATTAACTGAAATTTCGAACATCGACAACTGGTTAACCAAAAGCCAGAGCGACAAATGATTAACCAAGGAGGCAACTCATTAACTGAATTTCGAACATCGACAACTGGTTAACCAAGAGTCAGAGCGACAAATGATTAACCAAGGAGGCAACTCATTAACTGAATTTCGAACATCGACAACTGGTTAACCAAGAGTCAGGGCGACAAATGATTAACCAAGGAGGCAACTCATTAACTGAATTTCGAACATCGACAACTGGTTAACCAAAAGACACAGGGACAAATGAGTAACCAAAGGGCCAACTCATTAACTGAAATTTCAAAGAGGCAACTCATTAACTGAAATTTTGAACATCGACAACTGGTTAACCAAAAGCCAGAGCGACAAATGATTAACCAAGGAGGCAACTCATTAACTGAATTTCGAACATCGACAACTGGTTAACCAAAAGACACAGGGACAAATGAGTAACCAAAGGGCCAACTCATTAACTGAAATTTCAAAGAGGCAACTCATTAACTGAAATTTTGAACATCGACAACTGGTTAACCAAAAGCCAGAGCGACAAATGATTAACCAAGGAGGCAACTCATAAACTGAATTTCGAACATCGACAACTGGGTAACCAAAAGACACAGGGACAAATGAGTAACCAAAGGGCCAACTCATTAACTGAAATTTCAAAGAGGCAACTCATTAACTGAAATTTTGAACATCGACAACTGGATAACCAAATGTCAGAGCGACAAATGATTAACCAAGGAGGCAACTGATTAACTGAAAACTTGTCATTCACATTTGGGACGGAATTCACGATGGGAATGTATTCGGCCCCCTTACCGGGCCTTGGGGTGCTGCTTTCCCGCTTGTGGAACCGAGTTGGGGTCGTCAAATGGCCTGGTGCATTGTTTGAAACACTGGTTAATGAGTTGTCAAGGTCGGAAATCATAGAACATAAGAGCAGCTCATTAACTGTAATTTCGAACATCGACAACTGGTTAACCAAAAGCCAGAGCGACAAATGATTAACCAAGGAGGCAACTCATTAACTGAATTTCGAACATCGACAACTGGTTAACCAAAAGACACAGGGACAAATGAGTCACCAAAGGGCCAACTCATTAACTGAAATTTCAAAGAGGCAACTCATTAACTGTAATTTTGAACATCGACAACTGGTTAACCAAAAGCCAGAGCGACAAATGATTAACCAAGGAGGCAACTCATTAACTGAATTTCGAACATCGACAACTGGTTAACCAAATGTCAGAGCGACAAATGATTAACCAAGGAGGCAACTCAGTAACTGAATTTCGAACATCGACAACTGGTTAACCAAGAGTCAGGGCGACAAATGATTAACCAAGGAGGCAACTCATTAACTGAATTTCGAACATCGACAACTGGTTAACCAAAAGACACAGGGACAAATGAGTAACCAAAGGGCCAACTCATTAACTGAAATTTCAAAGAGGCAACTCAATAACTGAAATTTTGAACATCGACAACTGGTTAACCAAAAGCCAGAGCGACAAATGATAAACCAAGGAGGCAACTCATTAACTGAATTTCGAACATCGACAACTGGGTAACCAAAAGACACAGGGACAAATGAGTAACCAAAGGGCCAACTCATTAACTGAAATTTCAAAGAGGCAACTCATTAACTGAAATTTGAACATCGACAACTGGTTAACCAAATGTCAGAGCGACAAATGAGTAACCAAGCAGGCAACTGATTAACTGAAAACTTGTCATTCACATTTGGGACGGAATTCACGATGGGAATGTATTCGGCCCCCTTACCGGGCCTTGGGGTGCTGCTTTCCCGCTTGTGGAACCGAGTTGGGGTCGTCAAATGGCCTGGTGCATTGTTTGAAACACTGGTTAATGAGTTGTCAAGGTCGGAAATCATAGAACATAAGAGCAGCTCATTAACTGAAATTTTGAACATCGACAACTGGTTAACCAAAAGCCAGAGCGACAAATGATTAACCAAGGAGGCAACTCATTAACTGAATTTCGAACATCGACAACTGGATAACCAAAAGACACAGGGACAAATGAGTAACCAAAGGGCCAACTCATTAACTGAAATTTCAAAGAGGCAACTCATTAACTGAAATTTTGAACATCGACAACTGGTTAACCAAAAGCCAGAGCGACAAATGATTAACCAAGGAGGCAACTCATTAACTGAATTTCGAACATCGACAACTGGTTAACCAAAAGACACAGGGACAAATGAGTAACCAAAGGGCCAACTCATTAACTGAAATTTCAAAGAGGCAACTCATTAACTGAATTTCGAACATCGACAACTGGTTAACCAAGAGTCAGAGCGACAAATGATTAACCAAGGAGGCAACTCAATAACTGAATTTCGAACATCGACAACTGGTTAACCAAGAGTCAGAGCGACAAATGATTAACCAAGGAGGCAACTCATTAACTGAATTTCGAACATCGACAACTGGTTAACCAAAAGACACAGGGACAAATGAGTAACCAAAGGGCCAACTCATTAACTGAAATTTCAAAGAGGCAACTCATTAACTGAAATTTTGAACATCGACAACTAGTTAACCAAAAGCCAGAGCGACAAATGATTAACCAAGGAGGCAACTCATTAACTGAATTTCGAACATCGAAAACTGGCTAACCAAATGTCAGAGCGACAAATGATTAACCAAGGAGGCAACTCAGTAACTGAATTTCGAACATCGACAACTGGTTAACCAAGAGTCAGAGCGACAAATGATTAACCAAGGAGGCAACTCATTAACTGAATTTCGAACATCGACAACTGGGTAACCAAAAGACACAGGGACAAATGAGTAACCAAAGGGCCAACTCATTAACTGAAATTTCAAAGAGGCTACTCATTAACTGAAATTTGAACATCGACAACTGGTTAACCAAATGTCAGAGCGACAAATGAGTAACCAAGCAGGCAACTGATTAACTGAAAACTTGTCATTCACATTTGGGACGGAATTCACGATGGGAATGTATTCGGCCCCCTTACCGGGCCTTGGGGTGCTGCTTTCCCGCTTGTGGAACCGAGTTGGGGTCGTCAAATGGCCTGGTGCATTGTTTGAAACACTGGTTACTGAGTTGTCAAGGTCGGAAATCATAGAACATAAGAGCAGCTCATTAACTGAAATTTTGAACATCGACAACTGGTTAACCAAAAGTCAGAGCGACAAATGATTAACCAAGGAGGCAACTCATTAACTGAATTTCGAACATCGACAACTGGGTAACCAAAAGACACAGGGACAAATGAGTAACCAAAGGGCCAACTCATTAACTGAAATTTCAAAGAGGCTACTCATTAACTGAAATTTGAACATCGACAACTGGTTAACCAAATGTCAGAGCGACAAATGAGTAACCAAGCAGGCAACTGATTAACTGAAAACTTGTCATTCACATTTGGGACGGAATTCACGATGGGAATGTATTCGGCCCCCTTACCGGGCCTTGGGGTGCTGCTTTCCCGCTTGTGGAACCGAGTTGGGGTCGTCAAATGGCCTGGTGCATTGTTTGAAACACTGGTTAATGAGTTGTCAAGGTCGGAAATCATAGAACATAAGAGCAGCTCATTAACTGAAATTTTGAACATCGACAACTGGTTAACCAAAAGCCAGAGCGACAAATGATTAACCAAGGAGGCAACTCATTAACTGAATTTCGAACATCGACAACTGGTTAACCAAATGTCAGAGCGACAAATGATTAACCAAGGAGGCAACTCATTAACTGAATTTCGAACATCGACAACTGGTTAACCAAGAGTCAGGGCGACAAATGATTAACCAAGGAGGCAACTCATTAACTGAATTTCGAACATCGACAACTGGGTAACCAAAAGACACAGGGACAAATGAGTAACCAAAGGGCCAACTCATTAACTGAAATTTCAAAGAGGCTACTCATTAACTGAAATTTGAACATCGACAACTGGTTAACCAAATGTCAGAGCGACAAATGAGTAACCAAGCAGGCAACTGATTAACTGAAAACTTGTCATTCACATTAGGGACGGAATTCACGATGGGAATGTATTCGGCCCCCTTACCGGGCCTTGGGGTGCTGCTTTCCCGCTTGTGGAACCGAGTTGGGGTCGTCAAATGGCCTGGTGCATTGTTTGAAACACTGGTTACTGAGTTGTCAAGGTAGGAAATCATAGAACATAAGAGCAGCTCATTAACTGAAATTTTGAACATCGACAACTGGTTAACCAAAAGCCAGAGCGACAAATGATTAACCAAGGAGGCAACTCATTAACTGAATTTCGAACATCGACAACTGGTTAACCAAGAGTCAGGGCGACAAATGATTAACCAAGGAGGCAACTCATTAACTGAATTTCGAACATCGACAACTGGGTAACCAAAAGACACAGGGACAAATGAGTAACCAAAGGGCCAACTCATTAACTGAAATTTCAAAGAGGCAACTCATTAACTGAAATTTTGAACATCGACAACTGGTTAACCAAAAGCCAGAGCGACAAATGATTAACCAAGGAGGCAACTCAGTAACTGAATTTCGAACATCGACAACTGGTTAACCAAATGTCAGAGCGACAAATGATTAACCAAGGAGGCAACTCATTAACTGAATTTCGAACATCGACAACTGGCTAACCAAGAGTCAGAGCGACAAATGATTAACCAAGGAGGCAACTCATTAACTGAATTTCGAACATCGACAACTGGGTAACCAAAAGACACAGGGACAAATGAGTAACCAAAGGGCCAACTCATTAACTGAAATTTCAAAGAGGCTACTCATTAACTGAAATTTGAACATCGACAACTGGTTAACCAAATGTCAGAGCGACAAATGAGTAACCAAGCAGGCAACTGATTAACTGAAAACTTGTCATTCACATTAGGGACGGAATTCACGATGGGAATGTATTCGGCCCCCTTACCGGGCCTTGGGGTGCTGCTTTCCCGCTTGTGGAACCGAGTTGGGGTCGTCAAATGGCCTGGTGCATTGTTTGAAACACTGGTTAATGAGTTGTCAAGGTCGGAAATCATAGAACATAAGAGCAGCTCATTAACTGAAATTTTGAACATCGACAACTGGTTAACCAAAAGCCAGAGCGACAAATGATTAACCAAGGAGGCAACTCATTAACTGAATTTCGAACATCGACAACTGGTTAACCAAGAGTCAGAGCGACAAATGATTAACCAAGGAGGCAACTCATTAACTGAATTTCGAACATCGACAACTGGGTAACCAAAAGACACAGGGACAAATGAGTAACCAAAGGGCCAACTCATTAACTGAAATTTCAAAGAGGCTACTCATTAACTGAAATTTGAACATCGACAACTGGTTAACCAAATGTCAGAGCGACAAATGAGTAACCAAGCAGGCAACTGATTAACTGAAAACTTGTCATTCACATTTGGGACGGAATTCACGATGGGAATGTATTCGGCCCCCTTACCGGGCCTTGGGGTGCTGCTTTCCCGCTTGTGGAACCGAGTTGGGGTCGTCAAATGGCCTGGTGCATTGTTTGAAACACTGGTTACTGAGTTGTCAAGGTCGGAAATCATAGAACATAAGAGCAGCTCATTAACTGAAATTTTGAACATCGACAACTGGTTAACCAAAAGTCAGAGCGACAAATGATTAACCAAGGAGGCAACTCATTAACTGAATTTCGAACATCGACAACTGGGTAACCAAAAGACACAGGGACAAATGAGTAACCAAAGGGCCAACTCATTAACTGAAATTTCAAAGAGGCTACTCATTAACTGAAATTTGAACATCGACAACTGGTTAACCAAATGTCAGAGCGACAAATGAGTAACCAAGCAGGCAACTGATTAACTGAAAACTTGTCATTCACATTTGGGACGGAATTCACGATGGGAATGTATTCGGCCCCCTTACCGGGCCTTGGGGTGCTGCTTTCCCGCTTGTGGAACCGAGTTGGGGTCGTCAAATGGCCTGGTGCATTGTTTGAAACACTGGTTAATGAGTTGTCAAGGTCGGAAATCATAGAACATAAGAGCAGCTCATTAACTGAAATTTTGAACATCGACAACTGGTTAACCAAAAGCCAGAGCGACAAATGATTAACCAAGGAGGCAACTCATTAACTGAATTTCGAACATCGACAACTGGTTAACCAAATGTCAGAGCGACAAATGATTAACCAAGGAGGCAACTCATTAACTGAATTTCGAACATCGACAACTGGTTAACCAAGAGTCAGGGCGACAAATGATTAACCAAGGAGGCAACTCATTAACTGAATTTCGAACATCGACAACTGGGTAACCAAAAGACACAGGGACAAATGAGTAACCAAAGGGCCAACTCATTAACTGAAATTTCAAAGAGGCAACTCATTAACTGAAATTTTGAACATCGACAACTGGTTAACCAAAAGCCAGAGCGACAAATGATTAACCAAGGAGGCAACTCAGTAACTGAATTTCGAACATCGACAACTGGTTAACCAAATGTCAGAGCGACAAATGATTAACCAAGGAGGCAACTCATTAACTGAATTTCGAACATCGACAACTGGCTAACCAAGAGTCAGAGCGACAAATGATTAACCAAGGAGGCAACTCATTAACTGAATTTCGAACATCGACAACTGGGTAACCAAAAGACACAGGGACAAATGAGTAACCAAAGGGCCAACTCATTAACTGAAATTTCAAAGAGGCTACTCATTAACTGAAATTTGAACATCGACAACTGGTTAACCAAATGTCAGAGCGACAAATGAGTAACCAAGCAGGCAACTGATTAACTGAAAACTTGTCATTCACATTAGGGACGGAATTCACGATGGGAATGTATTCGGCCCCCTTACCGGGCCTTGGGGTGCTGCTTTCCCGCTTGTGGAACCGAGTTGGGGTCGTCAAATGGCCTGGTGCATTGTTTGAAACACTGGTTAATGAGTTGTCAAGGTCGGAAATCATAGAACATAAGAGCAGCTCATTAACTGAAATTTTGAACATCGACAACTGGTTAACCAAAAGCCAGAGCGACAAATGATTAACCAAGGAGGCAACTCATTAACTGAATTTCGAACATCGACAACTGGTTAACCAAGAGTCAGAGCGACAAATGATTAACCAAGGAGGCAACTCATTAACTGAATTTCGAACATCGACAACTGGGTAACCAAAAGACACAGGGACAAATGAGTAACCAAAGGGCCAACTCATTAACTGAAATTTCAAAGAGGCTACTCATTAACTGAAATTTGAACATCGACAACTGGTTAACCAAATGTCAGAGCGACAAATGAGTAACCAAGCAGGCAACTGATTAACTGAAAACTTGTCATTCACATTTGGGACGGAATTCACGATGGGAATGTATTCGGCCCCCTTACCGGGCCTTGGGGTGCTGCTTTCCCGCTTGTGGAACCGAGTTGGGGTCGTCAAATGGCCTGGTGCATTGTTTGAAACACTGGTTAATGAGTTGTCAAGGTCGGAAATCATAGAACATAAGAGCAGCTCATTAACTGAAATTTTGAACATCGACAACTGGTTAACCAAAAGTCAGAGCGACAAATGATTAACCAAGGAGGCAACTCATTAACTGAATTTCGAACATCGACAACTGGTTAACCAAATGTCAGAGCGACAAATGATTAACCAAGGAGGCAACTCATTAACTGAATTTCGAACATCGACAACTGGTTAACCAAGAGTCAGGGCGACAAATGATTAACCAAGGAGGCAACTCATTAACTGAATTTCGAACATCGACAACTGGGTAACCAAAAGACACAGGGACAAATGAGTAACCAAAGGGCCAACTCATTAACTGAAATTTCAAAGAGGCTACTCATTAACTGAAATTTGAACATCGACAACTGGTTAACCAAATGTCAGAGCGACAAATGAGTAACCAAGCAGGCAACTGATTAACTGAAAACTTGTCATTCACATTAGGGACGGAATTCACGATGGGAATGTATTCGGCCCCCTTACCGGGCCTTGGGGTGCTGCTTTCCCGCTTGTGGAACCGAGTTGGGGTCGTCAAATGGCCTGGTGCATTGTTTGAAACACTGGTTACTGAGTTGTCAAGGTCGGAAATCATAGAACATAAGAGCAGCTCATTAACTGAAATTTTGAACATCGACAACTGGTTAACCAAAAGCCAGAGCGACAAATGATTAACCAAGGAGGCAACTCATTAACTGAATTTCGAACATCGACAACTGGTTAACCAAGAGTCAGGGCGACAAATGATTAACCAAGGAGGCAACTCATTAACTGAATTTCGAACATCGACAACTGGGTAACCAAAAGACACAGGGACAAATGAGTAACCAAAGGGCCAACTCATTAACTGAAATTTCAAAGAGGCAACTCATTAACTGAAATTTTGAACATCGACAACTGGTTAACCAAAAGCCAGAGCGACAAATGATTAACCAAGGAGGCAACTCAGTAACTGAATTTCGAACATCGACAACTGGTTAACCAAATGTCAGAGCGACAAATGATTAACCAAGGAGGCAACTCATTAACTGAATTTCGAACATCGACAACTGGCTAACCAAGAGTCAGAGCGACAAATGATTAACCAAGGAGGCAACTCATTAACTGAATTTCGAACATCGACAACTGGGTAACCAAAAGACACAGGGACAAATGAGTAACCAAAGGGCCAACTCATTAACTGAAATTTCAAAGAGGCTACTCATTAACTGAAATTTGAACATCGACAACTGGTTAACCAAATGTCAGAGCGACAAATGAGTAACCAAGCAGGCAACTGATTAACTGAAAACTTGTCATTCACATTAGGGACGGAATTCACGATGGGAATGTATTCGGCCCCCTTACCGGGCCTTGGGGTGCTGCTTTCCCGCTTGTGGAACCGAGTTGGGGTCGTCAAATGGCCTGGTGCATTGTTTGAAACACTGGTTAATGAGTTGTCAAGGTCGGAAATCATAGAACATAAGAGCAGCTCATTAACTGAAATTTTGAACATCGACAACTGGTTAACCAAAAGCCAGAGCGACAAATGATTAACCAAGGAGGCAACTCATTAACTGAATTTCGAACATCGACAACTGGTTAACCAAGAGTCAGAGCGACAAATGATTAACCAAGGAGGCAACTCATTAACTGAATTTCGAACATCGACAACTGGGTAACCAAAAGACACAGGGACAAATGAGTAACCAAAGGGCCAACTCATTAACTGAAATTTCAAAGAGGCTACTCATTAACTGAAATTTGAACATCGACAACTGGTTAACCAAATGTCAGAGCGACAAATGAGTAACCAAGCAGGCAACTGATTAACTGAAAACTTGTCATTCACATTTGGGACGGAATTCACGATGGGAATGTATTCGGCCCCCTTACCGGGCCTTGGGGTGCTGCTTTCCCGCTTGTGGAACCGAGTTGGGGTCGTCAAATGGCCTGGTGCATTGTTTGAAACACTGGTTAATGAGTTGTCAAGGTCGGAAATCATAGAACATAAGAGCAGCTCATTAACTGAAATTTTGAACATCGACAACTGGTTAACCAAAAGCCAGAGCGACAAATGATTAACCAAGGAGGCAACTCATTAACTGAATTTCGAACATCGACAACTGGTTAACCAAATGTCAGAGCGACAAATGATTAACCAAGGAGGCAACTCATTAACTGAATTTCGAACATCGACAACTGGTTAACCAAGAGTCAGGGCGACAAATGATTAACCAAGGAGGCAACTCATTAACTGAATTTCGAACATCGACAACTGGGTAACCAAAAGACACAGGGACAAATGAGTAACCAAAGGGCCAACTCATTAACTGAAATTTCAAAGAGGCTACTCATTAACTGAAATTTGAACATCGACAACTGGTTAACCAAATGTCAGAGCGACAAATGAGTAACCAAGCAGGCAACTGATTAACTGAAAACTTGTCATTCACATTAGGGACGGAATTCACGATGGGAATGTATTCGGCCCCCTTACCGGGCCTTGGGGTGCTGCTTTCCCGCTTGTGGAACCGAGTTGGGGTCGTCAAATGGCCTGGTGCATTGTTTGAAACACTGGTTAATGAGTTGTCAAGGTAGGAAATCATAGAACATAAGAGCAGCTCATTAACTGAAATTTTGAACATCGACAACTGGTTAACCAAAAGCCAGAGCGACAAATGATTAACCAAGGAGGCAACTCATTAACTGAATTTCGAACATCGACAACTGGTTAACCAAGAGTCAGGGCGACAAATGATTAACCAAGGAGGCAACTCATTAACTGAATTTCGAACATCGACAACTGGGTAACCAAAAGACACAGGGACAAATGAGTAACCAAAGGGCCAACTCATTAACTGAAATTTCAAAGAGGCAACTCATTAACTGAAATTTTGAACATCGACAACTGGTTAACCAAAAGCCAGAGCGACAAATGATTAACCAAGGAGGCAACTCAGTAACTGAATTTCGAACATCGACAACTGGTTAACCAAATGTCAGAGCGACAAATGATTAACCAAGGAGGCAACTCATTAACTGAATTTCGAACATCGACAACTGGCTAACCAAGAGTCAGAGCGACAAATGATTAACCAAGGAGGCAACTCATTAACTGAATTTCGAACATCGACAACTGGGTAACCAAAAGACACAGGGACAAATGAGTAACCAAAGGGCCAACTCATTAACTGAAATTTCAAAGAGGCTACTCATTAACTGAAATTTGAACATCGACAACTGGGTAACCAAATGTCAGAGCGACAAATGATTAACCAAGCAGGCAACTGATTAACTGAAAACTTGTCATTCACATTTGGGACGGAATTCAGGATGGGAATGTATTCGGCCCCCTTACCGGGCCTTGGGGTGCTGCTTTCCCGCTTGTGGAACCGAGTTGGGGTCGTCAAATGGCCTGGTGCATTGTTTGAAACACTGGTTAATGAGTTGTCAAGGTCGGAAATCATAGAACATAAGAGCAGCTCATTAACTGAAATTTTGAACATCGACAACTGGTTAACCAAAAGCCAGAGCGACAAATGATTAACCAAGGAGGCAACTCATTAACTGAATTTCGAACATCGACAACTGGTTAACCAAGAGTCAGAGCGACAAATGATTAACCAAGGAGGCAACTCATTAACTGAATTTCGAACATCGACAACTGGGTAACCAAAAGACACAGGGACAAATGAGTAACCAAAGGGCCAACTCATTAACTGAAATTTCAAAGAGGCTACTCATTAACTGAAATTTGAACATCGACAACTGGTTAACCAAATGTCAGAGCGACAAATGAGTAACCAAGCAGGCAACTGATTAACTGAAAACTTGTCATTCACATTTGGGACGGAATTCACGATGGGAATGTATTCGGCCCCCTTACCGGGCCTTGGGGTGCTGCTTTCCCGCTTGTGGAACCGAGTTGGGGTCGTCAAATGGCCTGGTGCATTGTTTGAAACACTGGTTAATGAGTTGTCAAGGTCGGAAATCATAGAACATAAGAGCAGCTCATTAACTGAAATTTTGAACATCGACAACTGGTTAACCAAAAGCCAGAGCGACAAATGATTAACCAAGGAGGCAACTCATTAACTGAATTTCGAACATCGACAACTGGTTAACCAAATGTCAGAGCGACAAATGATTAACCAAGGAGGCAACTCATTAACTGAATTTCGAACATCGACAACTGGTTAACCAAGAGTCAGGGCGACAAATGATTAACCAAGGAGGCAACTCATTAACTGAATTTCGAACATCGACAACTGGGTAACCAAAAGACACAGGGACAAATGAGTAACCAAAGGGCCAACTCATTAACTGAAATTTCAAAGAGGCTACTCATTAACTGAAATTTGAACATCGACAACTGGTTAACCAAATGTCAGAGCGACAAATGAGTAACCAAGCAGGCAACTGATTAACTGAAAACTTGTCATTCACATTAGGGACGGAATTCACGATGGGAATGTATTCGGCCCCCTTACCGGGCCTTGGGGTGCTGCTTTCCCGCTTGTGGAACCGAGTTGGGGTCGTCAAATGGCCTGGTGCATTGTTTGAAACACTGGTTAATGAGTTGTCAAGGTAGGAAATCATAGAACATAAGAGCAGCTCATTAACTGAAATTTTGAACATCGACAACTGGTTAACCAAAAGCCAGAGCGACAAATGATTAACCAAGGAGGCAACTCATTAACTGAATTTCGAACATCGACAACTGGTTAACCAAGAGTCAGGGCGACAAATGATTAACCAAGGAGGCAACTCATTAACTGAATTTCGAACATCGACAACTGGGTAACCAAAAGACACAGGGACAAATGAGTAACCAAAGGGCCAACTCATTAACTGAAATTTCAAAGAGGCAACTCATTAACTGAAATTTTGAACATCGACAACTGGTTAACCAAAAGCCAGAGCGACAAATGATTAACCAAGGAGGCAACTCAGTAACTGAATTTCGAACATCGACAACTGGTTAACCAAATGTCAGAGCGACAAATGATTAACCAAGGAGGCAACTCATTAACTGAATTTCGAACATCGACAACTGGCTAACCAAGAGTCAGAGCGACAAATGATTAACCAAGGAGGCAACTCATTAACTGAATTTCGAACATCGACAACTGGGTAACCAAAAGACACAGGGACAAATGAGTAACCAAAGGGCCAACTCATTAACTGAAATTTCAAAGAGGCTACTCATTAACTGAAATTTGAACATCGACAACTGGGTAACCAAATGTCAGAGCGACAAATGAGTAACCAAGCAGGCAACTGATTAACTGAAAACTTGTCATTCACATTTGGGACGGAATTCACGATGGGAATGTATTCGGCCCCCTTACCGGGCCTTGGGGTGCTGCTTTCCCGCTTGTGGAACCGAGTTGGGGTCGTCAAATGGCCTGGTGCATTGTTTGAAACACTGGTTAATGAGTTGTCAAGGTCGGAAATCATAGAACATAAGAGCAGCTCATTAACTGAAATTTTGAACATCGACAACTGGTTAACCAAAAGCCAGAGCGACAAATGATTAACCAAGGAGGCAACTCATTAACTGAATTTCGAACATCGACAACTGGTTAACCAAGAGTCAGAGCGACAAATGATTAACCAAGGAGGCAACTCATTAACTGAATTTCGAACATCGACAACTGGGTAACCAAAAGACACAGGGACAAATGAGTAACCAAAGGGCCAACTCATTAACTGAAATTTCAAAGAGGCTACTCATTAACTGAAATTTGAACATCGACAACTGGTTAACCAAATGTCAGAGCGACAAATGAGTAACCAAGCAGGCAACTGATTAACTGAAAACTTGTCATTCACATTTGGGACGGAATTCACGATGGGAATGTATTCGGCCCCCTTACCGGGCCTTGGGGTGCTGCTTTCCCGCTTGTGGAACCGAGTTGGGGTCGTCAAATGGCCTGGTGCATTGTTTGAAACACTGGTTAATGAGTTGTCAAGGTCGGAAATCATAGAACATAAGAGCAGCTCATTAACTGAAATTTTGAACATCGACAACTGGTTAACCAAAAGTCAGAGCGACAAATGATTAACCAAGGAGGCAACTCATTAACTGAATTTCGAACATCGACAACTGGTTAACCAAATGTCAGAGCGACAAATGATTAACCAAGGAGGCAACTCATTAACTGAATTTCGAACATCGACAACTGGTTAACCAAGAGTCAGGGCGACAAATGATTAACCAAGGAGGCAACTCATTAACTGAATTTCGAACATCGACAACTGGGTAACCAAAAGACACAGGGACAAATGAGTAACCAAAGGGCCAACTCATTAACTGAAATTTCAAAGAGGCTACTCATTAACTGAAATTTGAACATCGACAACTGGTTAACCAAATGTCAGAGCGACAAATGAGTAACCAAGCAGGCAACTGATTAACTGAAAACTTGTCATTCACATTAGGGACGGAATTCACGATGGGAATGTATTCGGCCCCCTTACCGGGCCTTGGGGTGCTGCTTTCCCGCTTGTGGAACCGAGTTGGGGTCGTCAAATGGCCTGGTGCATTGTTTGAAACACTGGTTACTGAGTTGTCAAGGTAGGAAATCATAGAACATAAGAGCAGCTCATTAACTGAAATTTTGAACATCGACAACTGGTTAACCAAAAGCCAGAGCGACAAATGATTAACCAAGGAGGCAACTCATTAACTGAATTTCGAACATCGACAACTGGTTAACCAAGAGTCAGGGCGACAAATGATTAACCAAGGAGGCAACTCATTAACTGAATTTCGAACATCGACAACTGGGTAACCAAAAGACACAGGGACAAATGAGTAACCAAAGGGCCAACTCATTAACTGAAATTTCAAAGAGGCAACTCATTAACTGAAATTTTGAACATCGACAACTGGTTAACCAAAAGCCAGAGCGACAAATGATTAACCAAGGAGGCAACTCAGTAACTGAATTTCGAACATCGACAACTGGTTAACCAAATGTCAGAGCGACAAATGATTAACCAAGGAGGCAACTCATTAACTGAATTTCGAACATCGACAACTGGCTAACCAAGAGTCAGAGCGACAAATGATTAACCAAGGAGGCAACTCATTAACTGAATTTCGAACATCGACAACTGGGTAACCAAAAGACACAGGGACAAATGAGTAACCAAAGGGCCAACTCATTAACTGAAATTTCAAAGAGGCTACTCATTAACTGAAATTTGAACATCGACAACTGGTTAACCAAATGTCAGAGCGACAAATGAGTAACCAAGCAGGCAACTGATTAACTGAAAACTTGTCATTCACATTAGGGACGGAATTCACGATGGGAATGTATTCGGCCCCCTTACCGGGCCTTGGGGTGCTGCTTTCCCGCTTGTGGAACCGAGTTGGGGTCGTCAAATGGCCTGGTGCATTGTTTGAAACACTGGTTAATGAGTTGTCAAGGTCGGAAATCATAGAACATAAGAGCAGCTCATTAACTGAAATTTTGAACATCGACAACTGGTTAACCAAAAGCCAGAGCGACAAATGATTAACCAAGGAGGCAACTCATTAACTGAATTTCGAACATCGACAACTGGTTAACCAAGAGTCAGAGCGACAAATGATTAACCAAGGAGGCAACTCATTAACTGAATTTCGAACATCGACAACTGGGTAACCAAAAGACACAGGGACAAATGAGTAACCAAAGGGCCAACTCATTAACTGAAATTTCAAAGAGGCTACTCATTAACTGAAATTTGAACATCGACAACTGGTTAACCAAATGTCAGAGCGACAAATGAGTAACCAAGCAGGCAACTGATTAACTGAAAACTTGTCATTCACATTTGGGACGGAATTCACGATGGGAATGTATTCGGCCCCCTTACCGGGCCTTGGGGTGCTGCTTTCCCGCTTGTGGAACCGAGTTGGGGTCGTCAAATGGCCTGGTGCATTGTTTGAAACACTGGTTAATGAGTTGTCAAGGTCGGAAATCATAGAACATAAGAGCAGCTCATTAACTGAAATTTTGAACATCGACAACTGGTTAACCAAAAGCCAGAGCGACAAATGATTAACCAAGGGAGGCAACTCATTAACTGAATTTCGAACATCGACAACTGGTTAACCAAATGTCAGAGCGACAAATGATTAACCAAGGAGGCAACTCATTAACTGAATTTCGAACATCGACAACTGGTTAACCAAGAGTCAGGGCGACAAATGATTAACCAAGGAGGCAACTCATTAACTGAATTTCGAACATCGACAACTGGGTAACCAAAAGACACAGGGACAAATGAGTAACCAAAGGGCCAACTCATTAACTGAAATTTCAAAGAGGCTACTCATTAACTGAAATTTGAACATCGACAACTGGTTAACCAAATGTCAGAGCGACAAATGAGTAACCAAGCAGGCAACTGATTAACTGAAAACTTGTCATTCACATTAGGGACGGAATTCACGATGGGAATGTATTCGGCCCCCTTACCGGGCCTTGGGGTGCTGCTTTCCCGCTTGTGGAACCGAGTTGGGGTCGTCAAATGGCCTGGTGCATTGTTTGAAACACTGGTTAATGAGTTGTCAAGGTAGGAAATCATAGAACATAAGAGCAGCTCATTAACTGAAATTTTGAACATCGACAACTGGTTAACCAAAAGCCAGAGCGACAAATGATTAACCAAGGAGGCAACTCATTAACTGAATTTCGAACATCGACAACTGGTTAACCAAGAGTCAGGGCGACAAATGATTAACCAAGGAGGCAACTCATTAACTGAATTTCGAACATCGACAACTGGGTAACCAAAAGACACAGGGACAAATGAGTAACCAAAGGGCCAACTCATTAACTGAAATTTCAAAGAGGCAACTCATTAACTGAAATTTTGAACATCGACAACTGGTTAACCAAAAGCCAGAGCGACAAATGATTAACCAAGGAGGCAACTCAGTAACTGAATTTCGAACATCGACAACTGGTTAACCAAATGTCAGAGCGACAAATGATTAACCAAGGAGGCAACTCATTAACTGAATTTCGAACATCGACAACTGGCTAACCAAGAGTCAGAGCGACAAATGATTAACCAAGGAGGCAACTCATTAACTGAATTTCGAACATCGACAACTGGGTAACCAAAAGACACAGGGACAAATGAGTAACCAAAGGGCCAACTCATTAACTGAAATTTCAAAGAGGCTACTCATTAACTGAAATTTGAACATCGACAACTGGGTAACCAAATGTCAGAGCGACAAATGATTAACCAAGCAGGCAACTGATTAACTGAAAACTTGTCATTCACATTTGGGACGGAATTCAGGATGGGAATGTATTCGGCCCCCTTACCGGGCCTTGGGGTGCTGCTTTCCCGCTTGTGGAACCGAGTTGGGGTCGTCAAATGGCCTGGTGCATTGTTTGAAACACTGGTTAATGAGTTGTCAAGGTCGGAAATCATAGAACATAAGAGCAGCTCATTAACTGAAATTTTGAACATCGACAACTGGTTAACCAAAAGCCAGAGCGACAAATGATTAACCAAGGAGGCAACTCATTAACTGAATTTCGAACATCGACAACTGGTTAACCAAGAGTCAGAGCGACAAATGATTAACCAAGGAGGCAACTCATTAACTGAATTTCGAACATCGACAACTGGGTAACCAAAAGACACAGGGACAAATGAGTAACCAAAGGGCCAACTCATTAACTGAAATTTCAAAGAGGCTACTCATTAACTGAAATTTGAACATCGACAACTGGTTAACCAAATGTCAGAGCGACAAATGAGTAACCAAGCAGGCAACTGATTAACTGAAAACTTGTCATTCACATTTGGGACGGAATTCACGATGGGAATGTATTCGGCCCCCTTACCGGGCCTTGGGGTGCTGCTTTCCCGCTTGTGGAACCGAGTTGGGGTCGTCAAATGGCCTGGTGCATTGTTTGAAACACTGGTTAATGAGTTGTCAAGGTCGGAAATCATAGAACATAAGAGCAGCTCATTAACTGAAATTTTGAACATCGACAACTGGTTAACCAAAAGCCAGAGCGACAAATGATTAACCAAGGAGGCAACTCATTAACTGAATTTCGAACATCGACAACTGGTTAACCAAATGTCAGAGCGACAAATGATTAACCAAGGAGGCAACTCATTAACTGAATTTCGAACATCGACAACTGGTTAACCAAGAGTCAGGGCGACAAATGATTAACCAAGGAGGCAACTCATTAACTGAATTTCGAACATCGACAACTGGGTAACCAAAAGACACAGGGACAAATGAGTAACCAAAGGGCCAACTCATTAACTGAAATTTCAAAGAGGCTACTCATTAACTGAAATTTGAACATCGACAACTGGTTAACCAAATGTCAGAGCGACAAATGAGTAACCAAGCAGGCAACTGATTAACTGAAAACTTGTCATTCACATTAGGGACGGAATTCACGATGGGAATGTATTCGGCCCCCTTACCGGGCCTTGGGGTGCTGCTTTCCCGCTTGTGGAACCGAGTTGGGGTCGTCAAATGGCCTGGTGCATTGTTTGAAACACTGGTTAATGAGTTGTCAAGGTAGGAAATCATAGAACATAAGAGCAGCTCATTAACTGAAATTTTGAACATCGACAACTGGTTAACCAAAAGCCAGAGCGACAAATGATTAACCAAGGAGGCAACTCATTAACTGAATTTCGAACATCGACAACTGGTTAACCAAGAGTCAGGGCGACAAATGATTAACCAAGGAGGCAACTCATTAACTGAATTTCGAACATCGACAACTGGGTAACCAAAAGACACAGGGACAAATGAGTAACCAAAGGGCCAACTCATTAACTGAAATTTCAAAGAGGCAACTCATTAACTGAAATTTTGAACATCGACAACTGGTTAACCAAAAGCCAGAGCGACAAATGATTAACCAAGGAGGCAACTCAGTAACTGAATTTCGAACATCGACAACTGGTTAACCAAATGTCAGAGCGACAAATGATTAACCAAGGAGGCAACTCATTAACTGAATTTCGAACATCGACAACTGGCTAACCAAGAGTCAGAGCGACAAATGATTAACCAAGGAGGCAACTCATTAACTGAATTTCGAACATCGACAACTGGGTAACCAAAAGACACAGGGACAAATGAGTAACCAAAGGGCCAACTCATTAACTGAAATTTCAAAGAGGCTACTCATTAACTGAAATTTGAACATCGACAACTGGGTAACCAAATGTCAGAGCGACAAATGAGTAACCAA
>NW_028226584.1:0-32129 GCF_052327205.1 Somniosus microcephalus
GTGGGGAGATGTGATGGAATAAGATAAATATTGAGTAATTGTGGGGAGAGGTGATGGAATAAGAGAAATATTGAGTAATTGTGGGGAGAAGCAATGGAATAAGATAAATATTGAGTAATTGTGGGGAGAAGCAATGGAATAAGATAAATATTGAGTAATTGTGGGGAGAAGTGATGGAGTAAGATAAATATTGAGCAATTGTGGGGAGAGGCGATGGAATAAGATAAATATTGAGTAATTGTGGGGAGAGGCGATGGAGTAAGATAAATATTGAGTAATTGTGGGGAGAGGCGATGGAATAAGGTAAATATTGAGTAATTGTGGGGAGAATTGACGGAATAAGATAAATATTGAGTAATTGTGGGGAGAAGTGATGGAATAAGGTAAATATTGAGTAAATGTGGGGAGAGGCGATGGAATAAGAGAAATATTGAGTAATTGTGGGGAGAGGCGATGGAGTAAGATAAATATTGAGTAAATGTGGGGAGAAGTGATGGAGTAAGATAAATATTGAGTAATTGTGGGGAAAAGTGATGGAATAAGATAAATATTGAGCAATTGAGGTGAGAGGCGATGGAGTAAGATAAATATTGAGCAATTGTGGGGAGAGGCGATGGAATAAGATAAACATTGAGTAATTGTGGGGAGAAGTGATGGAATAAGATAAATATTGAGTAATTGTGGGGAGAGGCGATGGAATAAGATAAATATAGAGTAATTGTGGGGAGAGGCGATGGAATAAGATAAATATTGAGTAATTGTGGGGAGAGGCGATGGAGTAAGATAAATATTGAGCAATTGTGGGGAGAAGTGCTGGAGTAAGATAAATATTAAGTAATTGTGGGGAGATGTGAGGGAATAAGATAAATATTGAGTAATTGTGGGGAGATGTGATGGAATAAGATAAATATTGAGTAATTGTGGGGAGAGGCGATGGAATAAGATAAATATTGAGTAAATGTAGGGAGAGGCGATGGAATAAGATAAATATTGAGTAATTGTGGGGAGAAGTGATGGAGTAAGATAAATATTGAGCAATTGTGGGGAGAGGGGATGGAGTAAGATAAATATTGAGTAATTGTGGGGAGAGGCGATGGAATAAGATATTGAGTAATTGTGGGGAGAGGCGATGGAATAAGATAAATATTGAGTAATTGTGGGGAGAGGTGATGGAATAAGATAAATATTGAGTAAATGTGGGGAGAGGCGATGGAATAAGAGAAATATTGAGTAATTGTGGGGAGAAGCAATGGAATAAGATAAATATTGAGTAATTGTGGGGAGAAGCAATGGAATAAGATAAATATTGAGTAATTGTGGGGAGAAGTGATGGAGTAAGATAAATATTGAGCAATTGTGGGGAGAGGCGATGGAGTAAGATAAATATTGAGCAATTGTGGGGAGAGGCGATGGAATAAGATAAACATTGAGTAATTGTGGGGAGAAGTGATGGAATAAGATAAATATTGAGTAATTGTGGGGAGAGGCGATGGAATAAGATAAATATTGAGTAATTGTGGGGAGAGGCGATGGAATAAGATAAATATTGAGTAATTGTGGGGAGAGGCGATGGAGTAAGATAAATATTGAGTAATTGTGGGGAGAAGTGATGGAATAAGATAAATATTGAGTAATTGTCGGGAGAGGCGATGGAATAAGGTAAATATTGAGTAAATGTGGGGAGAGGCGATGGAGTAAGATAAATATTGAGTAATTGTGGGGAGAGGCGATGGAATAAGGTAAATATTGAGTAATTGTGGGGAGAAGTGATGGAATAAGATAAATATTGAGCAATTGTGGGGAGAAGTGATGGAATAAGGTAAATATTGAGTAAATGTGGGGAGAGGCGATGGAATAAGAGAAATATTGAGTAATTGTGGGGAGAGGCGATGCAATAACATAAATATTGAGTAATTGTGGGGAGAAGCGATGGACCAAGATAAATATTGAGTAATTGTGGGGAGAGGCGATGGAGTAAGATAAATATTGAGCACTTGTGGGGAGAAGTGATGGAGTAAGATAAATATTGAGTAATTGTTGGGAGAGGCGGTGGAGTAAGATTAACATTGAGCAATTGTGGGGAGAAGTGAATGACTAAGATTAATATTGAGTAATTGTGTGGAGAGGCGATGGAATAAGATAAATATTGAGTAATTGTGGGGAGAGGCGATGGAGTAAGATGAATATTGAGTAATTCTGGGGAGAGGCGATGGATTAAGATAAATATTGAGTAAATGTGGGTTGATGTGATGGAATAAGATAAATATTGAGTAATTGTGGGGAGAGGCGATGCAGTAAGATATATATTGAGTAATTGTGGGGAGAAGTGAATGACTAAGATTAATATTGAGTAATTGTGGGGAGAGGCGATGGAATAAGATAAATATTGAGTAAATGTGGGGAGAAGTGATGGAATAAGGTAAATATTGAGTAATTGTGGGGAGAGGCGATGGATTAAGATAAATATTGAGTAATTGTGGGGAGAAGTGATGGAAAAAGATAAATATTGAGTAATTGTGGGGAGAAGTAATGGAAAAAGATAAATATTGAGTAATTGTGGGGAGAGGCGATGGATTAAGATAAATATTGAGTAATTGTGGGGAGAGGCGATGGAATAAGATAAATATTGAGTAATTGTGGGGAGAAGTGATGGAAAAAGATAAATATTGAGTAATTGTGGGGAGAGGCGATGAAGTAAGATAAATATTGAGTAATTGTGGGGAGAGGCGATGGAATAAGGTAAATATTGAGTAATTGTGGGTAGAAGTGATGGAATAAGATAAATATTGACTAATTGTGGGGAGAAGTGATGGAATAAGGTAAATATTGAGTAAATGTGGGGAGAGGCGATGGAATAAGAGAAATATTGAGTAATTGTGGGGAGAGGCGATGGAATAAGAGAAATATTGAGTAATTGTGGGGAGAAGCAATGGAATAAGATAAATATTGAGTAATTGTGGGGAGAAGCAATGGAATTAGATAATTATTGAGTAATTGTGGGGAGAAGTGATGGAGTAAGATAAATATTGAGCAATTGTGGGGAGAGGCGATGGAGTAAGATAAATATTGAGCAATTGTGGGGAGAGGCGATGGAATAAGATAAACATTGAGTAATTGTGGGGAGAAGTGATGGAATAAGATAAATATTGAGGAATTGTGGGGAGAGGCGATGGATTAAGTTAAATATTGAGTAATTGTGGGGAGAGGCAATGGATTAAGATAAATATTGAGCAATTGTGGGGAGAGGCGACGGAGTATGATAAATATTGCGTAATTGTGGGGAGAAGTGATGGAGTAAGATAAATATTTAGTAATTGTGGGGAGATGTGATGGAATAAGATAAATATTGAGTAATTGTGGGGTTGGCGATGGAATAAGGGAAATATTGAGTAATTGTGGGGAGAAGCAATGGAATAAGATAAATATTGAGTAATTGTAGGGAGAAGCAATGGAATTAGATAATTATTGAGTAATTGTGGGGAGAAGTGATGGAGTAAGATAAATATTGAGCAATTGTGGGGAGAGGCGATGGAGTAAGATAAATATTGAGCAATTGTGGGGAGAGGCGATGGAATAAGATAAACATTGAGTAATTGTGGGGAGAAGTGATGGAATAAGATAAATATTGAGTAATTGTGGGGAGAGGCGATGGATTAAGTTAAATATTGAGTAATTGTGGGGAGAGGCGATGGATTAAGATAAATATTGAGTAATTGTGGGGAGAGGCGATGGAGTAAGATATATATTGAATAATTGTGGGGAAAATTGATGGAATAAGAGAAATATTGAGTAATTGTGGGGAGAGGCGATGGAGTAAGATAAATATTGAGTAACTGTGGGGAGAAGTGATGGAATAAGAGAAATATTGAGTAATTGTGGGGAGAGGCGAAGGAGTAAGATAAATATTGAGTAATGGTGGGGGGAAGAGATGGAGTAAGATAAATATTGAGTAATTGTGGGGAGATGTGATGGAGTAAGATAAATATTGAGCAATTGTGGGGAGAGGCGATGGAGTATGATAAATATTGAGTAACTGTGGGGAGAAGTGATGAAGTAAGATAAATATTGAGCAATTGTGGGGAGAGGTGATGGAGTAAGATAAATATTGAGTAATGTGGGGAGAGGCGATGGAATAAGATAAATTTTGAGCAATTGTGGGGAGAGGCGATGGAGTAAGATAAATATTGAGCAATTGTGGGGAGAGGCGGTGGAATAAGATAAATATTGAGTAATTGTGGGGAGAGTCGATGGAGTAAGATAAATATTGAGCAATTGTGGGGAGAAGCGATGGAGTAAGATAAATATTGAGTAATGTGGGGAGAGGCGATGGAATAAGATAAATTTTGAGCAATTGTGGGGAGAGGCGATGGAGTAAGATAAATATTGAGCAATTGTGGGGAGAGGCGGTGGAATAAGATAAATATTGAGTAATTGTGGGGAGAAGTGATGGAGTAAGAAAAATATTGAGCAATTGTGGGGAGAGACAATGGAATAAGATAAATATTGAGTAATTGTGAGGAGAGGCGATGGATTAAGATAAATATTGAGTAAAAGTGGGGAGAAGTGATGGAGTAAGATAAATATTGAGTAACTGTGGGGAGAGGCGATGGAGTAAGATAAATATTTAGCAATTGTGGGGAGAGGCGATGGAGTAAGATAAATATTGAGAAATTGTGGGGAGAAGTGATGGAGTAAGATAAATATTGAGCAATTGTGGGGAGAGGGGATGGAGTAAGATAAATATTGAGTAATTGTGGGGAGAGGCGATGGAATAAGATATTGAGTAATTGTGGGGAGAGGCGATGGAATAAGATAAATATTGAGTAATTGTGGGAGAAGTGATGGAGTAAGATAAATATTGAGTAGTTGTGGGGAGAGGCGATGGAATAAGATAAATATTGAGTAAATGTGGGGAGAGGCGATGGAATTAGAGAAATATTGAGTAATTGTGGGGAGAAGCAATGGAATAAGATAAATATTGAGTAATTGTGGGAAGAAGCAATGGAATAAGTTAAATATTGAGTAATTGTGGGGAGAGGCGATGGAATAAGATAAATATTGAGTAATTGTGGGGAGAGGCGATGGAATAAGATAAATATTGAGTAATTGTGGGGAGAGGCGATGGAATAAGATAAATATTGAGCAATTGTGGGGAGAGGCGATGGAATAAGATAAACATTGAGTAATTGTGGGGAGAAGTGATGGAATAAGATAAATATTGAGTAATTGTGGGGAGAGGCGATGGAATAAGATAAATATTGAGTAATTGTGGGGAGAGGCGATGGAATAAGATAAATATTGAGTAATTGTGGGGAGAGGCGATGGAGTAAGATAAATATTGAGTAATTGTTTGGAGAGGCGATGGAATAAGGTAAATATTGAGGAATTGTGGGGAGAAGTGATGGAATAAGATAAATATTGAGTAATTGTGGAGAGAAGTGATGGAATAAGGTAAATATTGAGCAAATGTGGGGAGAGGCGATGGAATAAGAGAAATATTGAGTAATTGTGGGGAGAGGCGATGGAATAAGAGAAATATTGAGTAATTGTGGGGAGAAGCGATGGACTAAGATAAATATTGAATAATTGTGGGGAGAGGCGATGGAGTAAGATAAATATTGAGTAATTGTGGGTAGAGGCGGTGGAGTAAGATAAATATTGAGCAATTGTGGGGAGAAGTGAATGACTAAGATTAATATTGAGTAATTGTGGGGAGAGGCGATGGAATAAGATAAATATTGAGTAATTGTGGGGAGAGGCGATGGATTAAGATAAATATTGAGTAATTGAGGGGAGAAGTGATGGAGTAAGATAAATATTGAGCAATTGTGGGGAGAGGCGATGGAGTAAGATAAATATTGTGTAATTGTGGGGAGAAGTGATGGAGTAAGATATATATTGAGCAATTGTGGGGAGAGGCGATGGAGTAAGATAAATATTGAGTAACTGTGGGAAGAGGTGATGGAATAAGATAAATATTGAGCAATTGTGGGGGGAAGCGATGGAGTAAGATAAATATTGAGCAATTGTGGGGAGAGGCGATGGAATAAGATATTGAGTAATTGTGGGGAGAGGCGATGGAATAAAATAAATATTGAGTAATTGTGGGGAGAAGTGATGGAGTAAGATAAATATTGAGTAATTGTGGGGAGAGGCGATGGAATAAGATAAATATTGAGTAAATGTGGGGAGAGGCGATGGAATAAGAGAAATATTGAGTAATTGTGGGGAGAAGCAATGGAATAAGATAAATATTGAGTAATTGTGGGGAGAAGCAATGGAATAAGATAAATATTGAGTAATTGTGGGGAGAAGTGATGGAGTAAGATAAATTTTGAGCAATTTTGGGGAGAGGAGATGGAGTAAGATAAATATCGAGCAATTGTGGGGAGAGGCGTTGGAATTAGATAAACATTGAGTAATTGTGGGGAGAAGTGATGGAATAAGATAAATATTGAGTAATTGTGGGGAGATGCGATGGAATAAGATAAATTTTGAGTAATTGTGGGGAGAGGCGATGGAGTAAGATAAATATTGAGAAATTGTGGGGAAGTGATGGAGTAAGATAAATATTGAGCAATTGTGGGGAGAGGGGATGGAGTAAGATAAATATTGAGTAATTGTGGGTAGAGGCGATGGAATAAGATATTGAGTAATTGTGGGGAGAGGCGATGGATTAAGATAAATATTGAGTAAATGTGGGGAGAAGTGATGGAGTAAGATAAATATTGAGTAACTGTGGGGAGAGGCAATGGAGTAAGATAAATATTGAGCAATTGTGGGGAGAGGCGATGGAGTAAGATAAATATTGAGAAATTGTGGGGAGAAGTGATGGAGTAAGATAACTATTGAGCATTTGTGGGGAGAGGGGATGGAGTAATATAAATATTGAGTAATTGTGGGGAGAGGCGATGGAATAAGATATTGAGTAATTGTGGGGAGAGGCGATGGAATAAGATAAATATTGAGTAATTGTGGGGAGAAGTGATGTAGTAAGATAAATATTGAGTAATTGTGGGGAGAGGCGATGGAATAAGATAAATATTGAGTAAATGTGGGGAGAGGCGATGGAATAAGAGAAATATTGAGTAATTGTGGGGAGTAGCAATGGAATAAAATAAATATTGAGTAATTGTGGGGAGAAGCAATGGAATAAGATAAATATTGAGTAATTGTGGGGAGAAGTGATGGAGTAAGATAAATATTGAGCAATTGTGGGGAGAGGCGATGGAGTAAGATAAATATTGAGCAATTGTGGGGAGAGGCGATGGAATAAGATAAACATTGAGTAATTGTGTGGAGAAGTGATGGAATAAGATAAATATTGAGTAATTCTGGGGAGAGGCGATGGATTAAGATAAATATTGAGTAAATGTGGGGAGAAGTGATGGAATAAGATAAATATTGAGTAATTGTGGGGAGAGGCGATGGAATAAGTTAAATATTGAGTAAATGTGGGGAGAGGCGATGGAATAAGATAAATATTGAGTAATTGTGGGGAGAGGCGATGGAATAAGATAAATATTGAGTAATTGTGGGGAGAGGCGATGGAAAAAGATAAATATTGAGTAATTGTGGGGAGAGGCGATGAAGTAAGATAAATATTGAGTAATTGTGGGGAGAGGCGATGGAATAAGGTAAATATTGAGTAATTGTGGGGAGAGGCGATGGAAAAAGATAAATATTGAGTAATTGTGGGGAGAGGCGATGAAGTAAGATAAATATTGAGTAATTGTGGGGAGAGGCGATGGAATAAGGTAAATATTGAGTTATTGTGGGGAAGCGATGGAATAAGATAAATATTGACTAATTGTGGGGAGAAGTGATGGAATAAGGTAAATATTGAGTAAATGTGGGGAGAGGCGATGGAATAAGAGAAATATTGAGTAATTGTGGGGAGAGGCGATGGAGTAAGAAAAATATTGAGTAAATGCGGGGAGAAGTGATGGAGTAAGATAAATATTGAGTAATTGTGGGGAGAAGTGATGGAATAAGATAAATATTGAGTAATTGTGGGGAGATGTGATGGAATAAGATAAATATTGAGCAATTGTGGGGAGAGGCAATGGAGTATCATAAATATTGCGTAATTGTGGGGAGAAGTGATGGAGTAAGATAAATATTGAGTAATTGTGGGGAGATGTGATGGAATAAGATAAATATTGAGTAATTGTGGGGAGAGGCGATGGAATAAGAGAAATATTGAGTAATTGTGGGGAGAAGCAATGGAATAAGATAAATATTGAATAATTGTGGGGAGAAGCAATGGAATAAGATAAATATTGAGTAATTGTGGGGAGAAGTGATGGAGTAAGATAAATATTGAGCAATTGTGGGGAGAGGCGATGGAGTAAGATAAATATTGAGCAATTGTGGGGAGAGGCGATGGAATAAGATAAACATTGAGTAATTGTGGGGAGAAGTGATGGAATAAGATAATTATTGAGTAATTGTGGGGAGAGGCGATGGACTAAGTTAAATATTGAATAATTGTGGGGAGAGGCGATGGAATAAGATAAATATTGAGTAATTGTGGGGAGACGCGATGGAGTAAGATAAATATTGAGTAATTGTGGGGAGAGGCGATGGAATAAGGTAAATATTGAGTAATTGTGGGGAGAATTGATGGAATAAGATAAATATTGAGTAATTGTGGGGAGAAGTGATGGAATAAGGTAAATATTGAGTAAATGTGGGGAGATGCGATGGAATAAGAGAAATATTGAGTAATTGTGGGGAGAGGCGATGGAGTAAGATAAACATTGAGTAAATGTGGGGAGAAGTGATGGAGTAAGATAAATATTGAGTAATTGTGGGGAAAAGTGATGGAATAAGATAAATATTGAGTAATTGTGGGGAGAGGCGATGGAGTAAGATAAATATTGAGTAATTGTGGGGAGAGGCGATGGAGTAAGATAAATATTGAGTAACTGTGGGGAGAAGTGATGGAATAAGAGAAATATTGAGTAATTGTGGGGAGAGGCGATGCAGTAAGATAAATATTGAGTAATGGTGGGGGGAAGAGATGAAGTAAGTTAAATATTGAGCAATTGTGGGGAGAGGCGATGGAGTAAGGTAAATATTGAGCAATTGTGGGGAGAAGCGATGGAGTAAGATAAATATTGAGTAATGTGGGGAGAGGCGATGGAGTAAGATAAATATTGAGCAATTGTGGGGAGAGGCGATTGAGTAAGATAAATATTGAGAAATTGTGGGGAGAAGTGATGGAGTAAGATAAATATTGATCATTTGTGGGGAGAGGGGATGGAGTAAGATAAATATTGAGTAATTGTGGGGAGAGGCGATGGAATAAGATATTGAGTAATTGTGGGGAGAAGTGATGGAATAAGAGAAATATTGAGTAATTGTGGGGAGAGGCGATGCAGTAAGATAAATATTGAGTAATGGTGGGGGGAAGAGATGAAGTAAGTTAAATATTGAGCAATTGTGGGGAGAGGCGATGGAGTAAGGTAAATATTGAGCAATTGTGGGGAGAAGCGATGGAGTAAGATAAATATTGAGTAATGTGGGGAGAGGCGATGGAGTAAGATAAATATTGAGCAATTGTGGGGAGAGGCGATTGAGTAAGATAAATATTGAGAAATTGTGGGGAGAAGTGATGGAGTAAGATAAATATTGATCATTTGTGGGGAGAGGGGATGGAGTAAGATAAATATTGAGTAATTGTGGGGAGAGGCGATGGAATAAGATATTGAGTAATTGTGGGGAGAGGCGATGGAATAAGATAAATATTGAGTAATTGTGGGGAGAAGTGATGGAGTAAGATAAATATTGAGTAATTGTGGGGAGAGGCGATGGAATAAGATAAATGTTGAGTAAATGTGGGGAGAGGCGATGGAATAAGATAAACATTGAGTAATTGTGGGGAGAAGCAATGGAATAAGTTAAATATTGAGTAATTGTGGGGAGAGGCGATGGAATAAGATAAATATTGAGTAATTCTGGGGAGAAGTGATGGAGTAAGATAAATATTGAGCAATTGTGGGGAGAGGTGATGGAGTAAGATAAATATTGAGCAATTGTGGGGGGAGGCGATGGAATGAGATAAACATTGAGTAATTGTGGGGAGAAGTGATGGAATAAGGTAAATATTGAGTAAATGTGGGGAGAGGCGATGGAGTACGAGAAATATTGAGTAATTGTGGGGAGAGGCGATGCAATAAGATAAATATTGAGTAATTGTGGGGAGAAGCGATGGACTAAGATAAATATTGAGTAATTGTGGGGAGAGGCGATGGAGTAAGATAAATATTGAGCACTTGTGGGGAGAAGTGATGGAGTAAGATAAATATTGAGTAATTGTTGGGAGAGGCGGTGTAGTAAGATAAACATTGAGCAATTGTGGGGAGAAGTGAATGACTAAGATTAATATTGAGTAATTGTGGGGAGAGGCGATGGAATAAGATAAATATTGAGTAATTGTGGGGAGAGGCGATGGAGTAAGATAAATATTGAGTAATTCTGGGGAGAGGCGATGGATTAAGATAAATATTGAGTAAATTTGGGGAGAAGTGATGGAATAAGATAAATATTGAGTAATTGTGGGGAGAGGCGATGGAATAAGATAAATATTGAGTAATTGTGGGGAGAGGCGATGGAAAAAGATAAATATTGAGTAATTGTGGGGAGAGGCGATGAAGTAAGATAAATATTGAGTAATTGTGGGGAGAGGCAATGGAATAAGGTAAATATTGAGTAATTGTGGGGGAAGCGATGGAATAAGATAAATATTGAGTAATTGTGGGGAGAGGCGATGGAGTAAGAAAAATATTGAGTAAATGTGGGGAGAAGTGATGGAGTAAGATAAATATTGAGTAATTGTGGGGAGAAGTGATGGAATAAGATAAATATCGAGTAATTGTGGGGAGATGTGATGGAATAAGACAAATATTGAGCAATTGTGGGGAGAGGCGATGGAGTATGATAAATATTGCGTAATTGTGGGGAGAAGTGATGGAGTAAGATAAATATTGAGTAATTGTGGGGAGATGTGATGGAATAAGATAAATATTGAGTAATTGTGGGGAGAGGCGATGGAATAAGATAAATATTGAGTAATTGTGGGGAGAAGCAATGGAATAAGATAAATATTGAGTAATTGTGGGGAGAAGTGATGGAGTAAGATAAATATTGAGCAATTGTGGGGAGAGGCGATGGAGTAAGATAAATATTGAGTAATTGTGGGGAGAGGCGATGGAATAAGGTAAATATTGAGTAATTGTGGGGAGAATTGATGGAATAAGATAAATATGAGTAATTTTGGGGAGAAGTGATGGAATAAGGTTAATATTGAGTAAATGTGGGGAGAGGCGATGGAATAAGAGAAATATTGAGTAATTGTGGGGAGAGGCGATGGAGTAAGATAAATATTGAGTAAATGTGGGGAGAAGTGATGGAGTAAGATAAATATTGAGTAATTGTGGGGAAAAGTGATGGAATAAGATAAATATTGAGTAATTGTGGGGAGATGTGATGGAATAAGATAAATATTGAGTAATTGTGGGGAGAGGCGATGGAGTAAGATAAATATTGAGTAATTGTGGGGAGAGGCGATGGAGTAAGATAAATATTGAGTTACTGTGGGGAGAAGTGATGGAATAAGAGAAATATTGAGTAATTGTGGGGAGAGGCGATGGAGTAAGATAAATATGGAGTAATGGTGGGGGGAAGAGATGGAGTTAGATAAATATTGAGTAATTGTGGGGAGAAGTGATGGAGTAAGATAAATATTGAGCAATTGTGGGGAGAGGCGATGGACTATGATAAATATTGAGTAACTGTGGGGAGAAGTGATGAAGTAAGATAAATATTGAGCAATTGTGGGGAGAGGCGATGGAGTAAGATAAATATTGAGCAATTGTGGGGAGAAGCGATAGAGTAAGATAAATATTGAGTAATGTGGGGAGAGGCGATGGAATAAGATAAATTTTGAGCAATTGTGGGGAGAGGCGATGGAGTAAGAAAAATATTGAGCAATTGTGGGGAGAGGCGATGGAATAAGATAAATATTGAGTAATTGTGGGGAGAGACGATGGAGTAAGATAAATATTGAGTAATTGTGGGGAGAAGCGATGGATTAAGATAAATATTGAGTAAATGTGGGGAGAAGTGATGGAGTAAGATAAATATTGAGTAACTGTGGGGAGAGGCGATGGAGTAAGATAAATATTGAGCAATTGTGGGGAGAGGCGATGGAGTAAGATAAATATTGAGAAATTGTGGGGAGAAGTGATGGAGTAAGATAAATATTGAGCAATTGTGGGGAGAGGGGATGGAGTAAGATAAATTTTGAGTAATTGTGGGGAGAGGCGATGGAATAAGATAAATATTGAGTAAATGTGGGGAGAGGCGATGGAATAAGAGAAATATTGAGTAATTGTGGGGAGAAGCAATGGAATAAGATAAATATTGAGTAATTGTGGGGAGAAGCAATGGAATAAGATAAATATTGAGTAATTGTGGGGAGAAGTGATGGAGTAAGATAAATATTGAGCAATTGTGGGGAGAGGCGATGGAGTAAGATAAATATTGAGCAATTGTGGGGAGAGGCGATGGAATTAGATAAACATTGAGTAATTGTGGGGAGAAGTGATGGAATAAGATAAATATTGAGTAATTGTGGGGAGAAGTGATGGAATAAGATAAATATTGAGTAATTGTGGGGAGAGGCGATGGAGTAAGATAAATATTGAGTAATTGTGGGGAGAGGCGATGGAGTAAGATAAATATTGAGTAACTGTGGGGAGAAGTGATGGAATAAGAGAAATATTGAGTAATTGTGGGGAGAGGCGATGCAGTAAGATAAATATTGAGTAATGGTGGGGGGAAGAGATGGAGTAAGATAAATAATGAGTAATTGTGGGGAGAAGTGATGGAGTAAGATAAATATTGAGCAATAGTGGGGAGAGGCGATGGATTATGATAAATATTGAGTAACTGTGGGGAGAAGTGATGAAGTAAGATAAATATTGAGCAATTGTGGGGAGAGGCGATGGAGTAAGATAAATATTGAGCAATTGTGGGGAGAAGCGATGGAGTAAGATAAATATTGAGTAATGTGGGGAGAGGCGATGGAATAAGATAAATTTTGAGAAATATGGGGAGAGGGGATGGAGTAAGATAAATATTGAGTAATTGTGGGTAGAGGCGATGGAATAAGATATTGAGTAATTGTGGGGAGAGGCGATGGATTAAGATAAATATTGAGTAAATGTGGGGAGAAGTGATGGAGTAAGATAAATATTGAGTAACTGTGGGGAGAGGCGATGGAGTAAGATAAATATTGAGCAATTGTGGGGAGAGGCGATGGAGTAAGATAAATATTGAGAAATTGTGGGGAGAAGATATGGAGTAAGATAAATATTGATCATTTGTGGGGAGAGGGGATGGAGTAAGATAAATATTGAGTAATTGTGGGGAGAGGCGATGGAATAAGATATTGAGTAATTGTGGGGAGAGGCGATGGAATAAGATAAATATTGAGTAATTGTGGGGAGAAGTGATGGAGTAAGATAAATATTGAGTAATTGTGCGGAGAGGCGATGGAATAAGATAAATATTGAGTAAATGTGGGGAGAGGCGATGGAATAAGAGAAATATTGAGTCATTGTGGGGAGAAGCAATGGAATAAGATAAATATTGAGTAATTCTGGGGAGAAGTGATGGAGTAAGATAAATATTGAGCAATTGTGGGGAGAGGTGATGGAGTAAGATAAATATTGAGCAATTGTGGGGAGAAGTGATGGAATAAGGTAAATATTGAGTAAATGTGGGGAGAGGCGATGGAATACGAGAAATATTGAGTAATTGTGGGGAGAGGCGATGGAGTAAGATAAATATTGAGCACTTGTGGGGAGAAGTGATGGAGTAAGATAAATATTGAGTAATTGTTGGGAGAGGCGGTGTAGTAAGATAAACATTGAGCAATTGTGGGGAGAAGTGAATGACTAAGATTAATATTGAGTAATTGTGGGGAGAGGCGATGGAATAAGATAAATATTGAGTAATTGTGGGGAGAGGCGATGGAGTAAGATAAATATTGAGTAATTGTGGGGAGAAGCGATGGAGTAAGATAAATATTGAGTAATTGTGGGGAGAAGTGATGGAGTAAGATAAATATTGAGCAATTGTGGGGAGAGGCGATGGAGTAAGATAAATATTGAGTAATTGTGGGGAGAAGTGATGGAGTAAGATATATATTGAGCAATTGTGGGGAGAGGCGATGGAGTAAGATAAATATTGAGTAACTGGGGGAAGAGGTGATGGAATGAGATAAATATTGAGCAATTGTGGGGGGAAGCGATGGAGGAAGATAAATATTGAGCAATTGTGGGGAGAGGCGCTGGAGTAAGATAAAAATTGAGCAATTGTGGGGAGAGGCGATGGAATAAGATAAATATTGAGTAATTGTTGGGAGAGGCGATGGAGTAAGATAAATATTGAGTAATTGTGGGGAGAGGCGATGGAATAAGGTAAATATTGTGTAATTGTGGGGGAAGCGATGGAATAAGATAAATATTGACTAATTGTGGGGAGAAGTGAATGACTAAGATTAATATTGAGTAATTGTGGGGAGAGGCGATGGAATAAGATAAATATTGTGTAATTGTGGGGAGAGGCGATGGAGTAAGATAAATATTGAGTAATTCTGGGGAGAGGTGATGGATTAAGATAAATATTGAGTAAATGTGGGGAGAAGTGATGGAATAAGATAAATATTGAGTAATTGTGGGGAGAGGCGATGGAAAAAGATAAATATTGAGTAATTGTGGGGAGAGGCGATGAAGTAAGATAAATATTGAGTAATTGTGGGGAGAGGCGATGGAATAAGGTAAATATTGAGTTATTGTGGGGGAAGCGATGGAATAAGATAAATATTGACTAATTGTGGGGAGAAGTGATGGAATAAGGTAAATATTGAGTAAATGTGGGGAGAGGCGATGGAATAAGAGAAATATTGAGTAATTGTGGGGAGAGGCGATGGAGTAAGAAAAATATTGAGTAAATGTGGGGAGAAGTGATGGAGTAAGATAAATATTGAGTAATTGTGGGGAGAAGTGATGGAGTAAGATAAATATTGAGTAATTGTGGGGAGATGTGATGGAATAAGATAAATATTGAGCAATTGTGGGGAGAGGCGATGGAGTATGATAAATATTGCGTAATTGTGGGGAGAAGTGATGGAGTAAGATAAATATTGAGTAATTCTGCGGTAATTCTGCGGAGATGTGATGGAATAAGATAAATATTGAGTAATTGTGGGGAGAGGCGATGGAATAAGAGAAATATTGAGTAATTGTGGGGAGAAGCAATGGAATAAGATAAATATTGAGTAATTGTGGGGAGAAGCAATGGAATAAGATAAATATTGAGTAATTGTGGGGAGAAGTGATGGAGTAAGATAAATATTGAGCAATTGTGGGGAGAGGCGATGGAGTAAGATAAATATTGAGCAATTGTGGGGAGAGGCGATGGAATAAGATAAACATTGAGTAATTGTGGGGAGAAGTGATGGAATAAGATAATTATTGAGTAATTGTGGGGAGAGGCGATGGACTAAGTTAAATATTGAGTAATTGTGGGGAGAGGCGATGGAATAAGGTAAATATTGAGTAATTGTGGGGAGAGGCGATGGAATAAGGTAAATATTGAGTAATTGTGGGGAGAATTGATGGAATAAGATAAATATTGATTAATTGTGGGGAGAAGTGATGGAATAAGGTAAATATTGAGTAAATGTGGGGAGAGGCGATGGAATAAGAGAAATATTGAGTAATTGTGGGGAGAGGCGATGGAGTAAGATAAATATTGAGTAAATGTGGGGAGAAGTGATGGAGTAAGATAAATATTGAGTAATTGTAGGGAAAAGTGATGGAATAAGATAAATATTGAGTAATTGTGGGGAGATGTGATGGAATAAGATAAATATTGAGTAATTGTGGGGAGAGGCGATGGAGTAAGATAAATATTGAGTAATTGTGGGGAGAGGCGATGGAGTAAGATAAATATTGAGTTACTGTGGGGAGAAGTGATGCAATAAGAGAAATATTGAGTAATTGTTGGGAGAGGCGATGGAGTAAGATAAATATTGAGTAATGGTGGGGGGAAGAGATGGAGTAAGATAAATATTGAGTAATTGTGGGGAGAAGTGATGGAGTAAGATAAATATTGAGCAATTGTGGGGAGAGGCGATGGAGTATGATAAATATTGAGTAACTGTGGGGAGAAGTGATGAAGTAAGATAAATATTGAGCAATTGTGGGGAGAGGCGATGGAGTAAGAGAAATATTGAGCAATTGTGGGGAGAAGCGATAGAGTAAGATAAATATTGAGTAATGTGGGGAGAGACGATGGAGTAAGATAAATATTGAGTAATTGTGGGGAGAGGTGATGGATTAAGATAAATATTGAGAAATTGTGGGGAGAAGTGATGGAGTAAGATAAATATTGAGCATTTGTGGGGAGAGGGGATGGAGTAAGATAAATATTGAGTAATTGTGGGGAGAGGCGATGGAATAAAATATTGAGTAATTGTGGGGAGAGGCGATGGAATAAGATAAATATTGAGTAATTGTGGGGAGAAGTGATGGAGTAAGATAAATATTGAGTAATTGTGGGGAGAGGCGATGGAATAAGATAAATATTGAGTAAATGTGGGGAGAGGCGATGGAATAAGAGAAATATTGAGTAATTGTGGGGAGAAGCAATGGAATAAGATAAATATTGAGTAATTGTGGGGAGAAGCAATGGAATAAGATAAATATTGAGTAATTGTGGGGAGAAGTGATGGAGTAAGATAAATATTGAGCAATTGTGGGGAGAGGCGATGGAGTAAGTTAAATATTGAGCAATTGTGGGGAGAGGCGATGGAATAAGATAAACATTGAGTAATTGTTGGGAGAAGTGATGGAATAAGATAAATATTGAGTAATTGTGGGGAGAGGCGATGGAATAAGATAAATATTGAGTAATTGTGGGGAGAGGCGATGGAATAAGATAAATATTGAGTAATTGTGGGGAGAGGCGCTGGAGCAAGTTAAATATTGAGTAATTGTGGGGAGAGGCGATGGAATAAGGTAAATATTGAGTAATTGTGGGGAGAAGTGAGGGAATAAGATAAATATTGAGTAATTGTGGGGAGAAGTGATGGAATAAGGTAAATATTGAGTAAATGTGGGGAGAGGCGATGGAATAAGAGAAATATTGAGTAATTGTGGGGAGAGGCGATGCAATAAGATAAATATTGAGTAATTGTGGGGAGAAGCGATGGACTAAGATAAATATTGAGTAATTGTGGGGAGAGGCGATGGAGTAAGATAAATATTGAGCACTTGTGGGGAGAAGTGATGGAGTAAGATAAATATTGAGTCATTGTGGGGAGAGGCGGTGGAGTAAGATAAATATTGAGCAATTGTGGGGAGAAGTGAATGACTAAGATTAATATTGAGTAATTGTGGGGAGAGGCGATGGAATAAGATAAATATTGAGTAATTGTGGGGAGAAGTGATGGAGTAAGATAAATATTGAGCAATTGTGGGGAGAGGCGATGGAGTATGATAAATATTGAGTAACTGTGGGGAGAAGTGATGAAGTGAGATAAATATTGAGCAATTGTGGGGAGAGGCGATGGAGTAAGATAAATATTGAGCAATTGTGGGGAGAAGCGATAGAGTAAGATAAATATTGAGTAATGTGGGGAGAGGCGATGGAATAAGATAAATTTTGAGCAATTGTGGGGAGAGGCGATGGAGTAAGTAAAATATTGAGCAATTGTGGGGAGAGGCGATGGAATAAGATAAATTTTGAGTAATTGTGGGGAGAGACGATGGAGTAAGATAAATATTGAGTAATTGTGGGGAGAGGCGATGGATTAAGATAAATATTGAGAAATTGTGGGGAGAAGTGATGGAGTAAGATAAATATTGAGCATTTGTGGGGGAGGGGATGGAGTAAGATAAATATTGAGTAATTGTGGGGAGAAGTGATGGAGTAAGATAAATATTGAGTAATTGTGGGGAGAAGTGATGGAGTAAGATAAATATTGAGTAATTGTGGGGAGAGGCGATGGAATAAGATAAATATTGAGTAAATGTGGGGAGAGGCGATGGAATAAGAGAAATATTGAGTAATTGTGGGGAGAAGCAATGGAATAAGATAAATATTGAGTAATTGTGGGGAGAAGCAATGGAATAAGATAAATATTGAGTAATTGTGGGGAGAAGTGATGGAGTAAGATAAATATTGAGCAATTGTGGGGAGAGGCGATTGAGTAAGATAAATATTGAGCAATTGTGGGGAGAGGCGATGGAATAAGAGAAATATTGCGTAATTGTGGGGAGAGGCGGTGGAGTAAGATAAATATTGAGCAATTGTGGGGAGAAGTGAATGACTAAGATTAATATTGAGTAATTGTGGGGAGAGGCGATGGAATAAGATATTGAGTAATTGTGGGGAGAGGCGATGGAATAAGATAAATATTGAGTAATTGTGGGGAGAAGTGATGGAGTAAGATAAATATTGAGTAATTGTGGGGAGAGGCGATGGAATAAGATAAATATTGAGTAAATGTGGGGAGAGGCGATGGAATAAGAGAAATATTGAGTAATTGTGGGGAGAAGCAATGGAATAAGATAACTATTGAGTAATTGTGGGGAGAAGCAATGGAATAAGATAAATATTGAGTAATTGTGGGGAGAAGTGATGGAGTAAGATAAATATTGAGCAATTGTGGGGAGAGGCGATGGAGTAAGATAAATATTGAGCAATTGTGGGGAGAGGCGATGGAGTATGATAAATATTGCGTAATTGTGGGGAGAAGTGATGGAGTAAGATAAATATTGAGTAATTGTGGGGAGATGTGATGGAATAAGATAAATATTGAGTAATTGTGGGGAGAAGTGAGGGAATAAGATAAATATTGAGTAATTGAGGGGAGAAGTGATGGAATAAGGTAAATATTGAGTAAATGTGGGGAGAGGCGATGGAATAAGAGAAATATTGAGTAATTGTGGGGAGAGGCGATGCAATAAGATAAATATTGAGTAATTGTGGGGAGAAGCGATGGACTAAGATAAATATTGAGTAATTGTGGGGAGAGGCGATGGAATAAGATAAATATTGAGTAATTGTGGGGAGAAGTGATGGAGTAAGATAAATATTGAGCAATTGTGGGGAGAGGCGATGGAGTATGATAAATATTGAGTAACTGTGGGGAGAAGTGATGAAGTGAGATAAATATTGAGCAATTGTGGGGAGAGGCGATGGAGTAAGATAAATATTGAGCAATTGTGGGGAGAAGCAATAGAGTAAGATAAATATTGAGTAATGTGGGGAGAGGCGATGGAATAAGATAAATTTTGAGCAATTGTGGGGAGAGGCGATGGAGTAAGTAAAATATTGAGCAATTGTGGGGAGAGGCGATGGAATAAGATAAATTTTGAGTAATTGTGGGGAGAGACGATGGAGTAAGATAAATATTGAGTAATTGTGGGGAGAGGCGATGGATTAAGATAAATATTGAGAAATTGTGGGGAGAAGTGATGGAGTAAGATAAATATTGAGCATTTGTGGGGGAGGGGATGGAGTAAGATAAATATTGAGTAATTGTGGGGAGAAGTGATGGAGTAAGATAAATATTGAGTAATTGTGGGGAGAAGTGATGGAGTAAGATAAATATTGAGTAATTGTGGGGAGAGGCGATGGAATAAGATAAATATTGAGTAAATGTGGGGAGAGGCGATGGAATAAGAGAAATATTGAGTAATTGTGGGGAGAAGCAATGGAATAAGATAAATATTGAGTAATTGTGGGGAGAAGCAATGGAATAAGATAAATATTGAGTAATTGTGGGGAGAAGTGATGGAGTAAGATAAATATTGAGCAATTGTGGGGAGAGGCGATGGAGTAAGATAAATATTGAGCAATTGTGGGGAGAGGCGATGGAATAAGAGAAATATTGTGTAATTGTGGGGAGAGGCGGTGGAGTAAGATAAATATTGAGCAATTGTGGGGAGAAGTGAATGACTAAGATTAATATTGAGTAATTGTGGGGAGAGGCGATGGAATAAGATATTGAGTAATTGTGGGGAGAGGCGATGGAATAAGATAAATATTGAGTAATTGTGGGGAGAAGTGATGGAGTAAGATAAATATTGAGTAATTGTGGGGAGAGGCGATGGAATAAGATAAATATTGAGTAAATGTGGGGAGAGGCGATGGAATAAGAGAAATATTGAGTAATTGTGGGGAGAAGCAATGGAATAAGATAACTATTGAGTAATTGTGGGGAGAAGCAATGGAATAAGATAAATATTGAGTAATTGTGGGGAGAAGTGATGGAGTAAGATAAATATTGAGCAATTGTGGGGAGAGGCGATGGAGTAAGATAAATATTGAGCAATTGTGGGGAGAGGCGATGGAGTATGATAAATATTGCGTAATTGTGGGGAGAAGTGATGGAGTAAGATAAATATTGAGTAATTGTGGGGAGAGGCGATGGAATAAGATAAATATTGAGTAAATGTGGGGAGAGGCGATGGAATAAGAGAAATATTGAGTAATTGTGGGGAGAAGCAATGGAATAAGATAAATATTGAGTAATTGTGGGGAGAAGCAATGGAATAAGATAAATATTGAGTAATTGTGGGGAGAAGTGATGGAGTAAGATAAATATTGAGCAATTGTGGGGAGAGGCGATGGAGTAAGATAAATATTGAGCAATTGTGGGGAGAGGCGATGGAATAAGAGAAATATTGCGTAATTGTGGGGAGAGGCGGTGGAGTAAGATAAATATTGAGCAATTGTGGGGAGAAGTGAATGACTAAGATTAATATTGAGTAATTGTGGGGAGAGGCGATGGAATAAGATATTGAGTAATTGTGGGGAGAGGCGATGGAATAAGATAAATATTGAGTAAATGTGGGGAGAGGCGATGGAATAAGAGAAATATTGAGTAATTGTGGGGAGAAGCAATGGAATAAGATAACTATTGAGTAATTGTGGGGAGAAGCAATGGAATAAGATAAATATTGAGTAATTGTGGGGAGAAGTGATGGAGTAAGATAAATATTGAGCAATTGTGGGGAGAGGCGATGGAGTAAGATAAATATTGAGCAATTGTGGGGAGAGGCGATGGAGTATGATAAATATTGCGTAATTGTGGGGAGAAGTGATGGAGTAAGATAAATATTGAGTAATTGTGGGGAGATGTGATGGAATAAGATAAATATTGAGTAATTGTGGGGAGAAGTGAGGGAATAAGATAATATTGAGTAATTGAGGGGAGAAGTGATGGAATAAGGTAAATATTGAGTAAATGTGGGGAGAGGCGATGGAATAAGAGAAATATTGAGTAATTGTGGGGAGAGGCGATGCAATAAGATAAATATTGAGTAATTGTGGGGAGAAGCGATGGACTAAGATAAATATTGAGTAATTGTGGGGAGAGGCGATGGAATAAGATAAATATTGAGTAATTGTGGGGAGAAGTGATGGAGTAAGATAAATATTGAGCAATTGTGGGGAGAGGCGATGGAGTATGATAAATATTGAGTAACTGTGGGGAGAAGTGATGAAGTGAGATAAATATTGAGCAATTGTGGGGAGAGGCGATGGAGTAAGATAAATATTGAGCAATTGTGGGGAGAAGCGATAGAGTAAGATAAATATTGAGTAATGTGGGGAGAGGCGATGGAATAAGATAAATTTTGAGCAATTGTGGGGAGAGGCGATGGAGTAAGTAAAATATTGAGCAATTGTGGGGAGAGGCGATGGAATAAGATAAATTTTGAGTAATTGTGGGGAGAGACGATGGAGTAAGATAAATATTGAGTAATTGTGGGGAGAGGCGATGGATTAAGATAAATATTGAGAAATTGTGGGGAGAAGTGATGGAGTAAGATAAATATTGAGCATTTGTGGGGGAGGGGATGGAGTAAGATAAATATTGAGTAATTGTGGGGAGAAGTGATGGAGTAAGATAAATATTGAGTAATTGTGGGGAGAAGTGATGGAGTAAGATAAATATTGAGTAATTGTGGGGAGAGGCGATGGAATAAGATAAATATTGAGTAAATGTGGGGAGAGGCGATGGAATAAGAGAAATATTGAGTAATTGTGGGGAGAAGCAATGGAATAAGATAAATATTGAGTAATTGTGGGGAGAAGCAATGGAATAAGATAAATATTGAGTAATTGTGGGGAGAAGTGATGGAGTAAGATAAATATTGAGCAATTGTGGGGAGAGGCGATGGAGTAAGATAAATATTGAGCAATTGTGGGGAGAGGCGATGGAATAAGAGAAATATTGTGTAATTGTGGGGAGAGGCGGTGGAGTAAGATAAATATTGAGCAATTGTGGGGAGAAGTGAATGACTAAGATTAATATTGAGTAATTGTGGGGAGAGGCGATGGAATAAGATATTGAGTAATTGTGGGGAGAGGCGATGGAATAAGATAAATATTGAGTAATTGTGGGGAGAAGTGATGGAGTAAGATAAATATTGAGTAATTGTGGGGAGAGGCGATGGAATAAGATAAATATTGAGTAAATGTGGGGAGAGGCGATGGAATAAGAGAAATATTGAGTAATTGTGGGGAGAAGCAATGGAATAAGATAACTATTGAGTAATTGTGGGGAGAAGCAATGGAATAAGATAAATATTGAGTAATTGTGGGGAGAAGTGATGGAGTAAGATAAATATTGAGCAATTGTGGGGAGAGGCGATGGAGTAAGATAAATATTGAGCAATTGTGGGGAGAGGCGATGGAGTATGATAAATATTGCTTAATTGTGGGGAGAAGTGATGGAGTAAGATAAATATTGAGTAATTGTGGGGAGAGGCGATGGAATAAGATAAATATTGAGTAAATGTGGGGAGAGGCGATGGAATAAGAGAAATATTGAGTAATTGTGGGGAGAAGCAATGGAATAAGATAAATATTGAGTAATTGTGGGGAGAAGCAATGGAATAAGATAAATATTGAGTAATTGTGGGGAGAAGTGATGGAGTAAGATAAATATTGAGCAATTGTGGGGAGAGGCGATGGAGTAAGATAAATATTGAGCAATTGTGGGGAGAGGCGATGGAATAAGAGAAATATTGCGTAATTGTGGGGAGAGGCGGTGGAGTAAGATAAATATTGAGCAATTGTGGGGAGAAGTGAATGACTAAGATTAATATTGAGTAATTGTGGGGAGAGGCGATGGAATAAGATATTGAGTAATTGTGGGGAGAGGCGATGGAATAAGATAAATATTGAGTAAATGTGGGGAGAGGCGATGGAATAAGAGAAATATTGAGTAATTGTGGGGAGAAGCAATGGAATAAGATAACTATTGAGTAATTGTGGGGAGAAGCAATGGAATAAGATAAATATTGAGTAATTGTGGGGAGAAGTGATGGAGTAAGATAAATATTGAGCAATTGTGGGGAGAGGCGATGGAGTAAGATAAATATTGAGCAATTGTGGGGAGAGGCGATGGAGTATGATAAATATTGCGTAATTGTGGGGAGAAGTGATGGAGTAAGATAAATATTGAGTAATTGTGGGGAGATGTGATGGAATAAGATAAATATTGAGTAATTGTGGGGAGAAGTGAGGGAATAAGATAAATATTGAGTAATTGAGGGGAGAAGTGATGGAATAAGGTAAATATTGAGTAAATGTGGGGAGAGGCGATGGAATAAGAGAAATATTGAGTAATTGTGGGGAGAGGCGATGCAATAAGATAAATATTGAGTAATTGTGGGGAGAAGCGATGGACTAAGATAAATATTGAGTAATTGTGGGGAGAGGCGATGGAATAAGATAAATATTGAGTAATTGTGGGGAGAAGTGATGGAGTAAGATAAATATTGAGCAATTGTGGGGAGAGGCGATGGAGTATGATAAATATTGAGTAACTGTGGGGAGAAGTGATGAAGTGAGATAAATATTGAGCAATTGTGGGGAGAGGCGATGGAGTAAGATAAATATTGAGCAATTGTGGGGAGAAGCGATAGAGTAAGATAAATATTGAGTAATGTGGGGAGAGGCGATGGAATAAGATAAATTTTGAGCAATTGTGGGGAGAGGCGATGGAGTAAGTAAAATATTGAGCAATTGTGGGGAGAGGCGATGGAATAAGATAAATTTTGAGTAATTGTGGGGAGAGACGATGGAGTAAGATAAATATTGAGTAATTGTGGGGAGAGGCGATGGATTAAGATAAATATTGAGAAATTGTGGGGAGAAGTGATGGAGTAAGATAAATATTGAGCATTTGTGGGGGAGGGGATGGAGTAAGATAAATATTGAGTAATTGTGGGGAGAGGCGATGGAATAAGATATTGAGTAATTGTGGGGAGAGGCGATGGAATAAGATAAATATTGAGTAATTGTGGGGAGAAGTGATGGAGTAAGATAAATATTGAGTAATTGTGGGGAGAGGCGATGGAATAAGATAAATATTGAGTAAATGTGGGGAGAGGCGATGGAATAAGAGAAATATTGAGTAATTGTGGGGAGAAGCAATGGAATAAGATAACTATTGAGTAATTGTGGGGAGAAGCAATGGAATAAGATAAATATTGAGTAATTGTGGGGAGAAGTGATGGAGTAAGATAAATATTGAGCAATTGTGGGGAGAGGCGATGGAGTAAGATAAATATTGAGCAATTGTGGGGAGAGGCGATGGAGTATGATAAATATTGCGTAATTGTGGGGAGAAGTGATGGAGTAAGATAAATATTGAGTAATTGTGGGGAGATGTGATGGAATAAGATAAATATTGAGTAATTGTGGGGAGAAGTGAGGGAATAAGATAAATATTGAGTAATTGAGGGGAGAAGTGATGGAATAAGGTAAATATTGAGTAAATGTGGGGAGAGGCGATGGAATAAGAGAAATATTGAGTAATTGTGGGGAGAGGCGATGCAATAAGATAAATATTGAGTAATTGTGGGGAGAAGCGATGGACTAAGATAAATATTGAGTAATTGTGGGGAGAGGCGATGGAGTAAGATAAATATTGAGCACTTGTGGGGAGAAGTGATGGAGTAAGATAAATATTGAGTCATTGTGGGGAGAGGCGGTGGAGTAAGATAAATATTGAGCAATTGTGGGGAGAAGTGAATGACTAAGATTAATATTGAGTAATTGTGGGGAGAGGCGATGGAATAAGATAAATATTGAGTAATTGTGGGGAGAAGTGATGGAGTAAGATAAATATTGAGCAATTGTGGGGAGAGGCGATGGAGTATGATAAATATTGAGTAACTGTGGGGAGAAGTGATGAAGTGAGATAAATATTGAGCAATTGTGGGGAGAGGCGATGGAGTAAGATAAATATTGAGCAATTGTGGGGAGAAGCGATAGAGTAAGATAAATATTGAGTAATGTGGGGAGAGGCGATGGAATAAGATAAATTTTGAGCAATTGTGGGGAGAGGCGATGGAGTAAGTAAAATATTGAGCAATTGTGGGGAGAGGCGATGGAATAAGATAAATTTTGAGTAATTGTGGGAAGAGACGATGGAGTAAGATAAATATTGAGTAATTGTGGGGAGAGGCGATGGATTAAGATAAATATTGAGAAATTGTGGGGAGAAGTGATGGAGTAAGATAAATATTGAGCATTTGTGGGGGAGGGGATGGAGTAAGATAAATATTGAGTAATTGTGGGGAGAGGCGATGGAATAAGATATTGAGTAATTGTGGGGAGAGGCGATGGAATAAGATAAATATTGAGTAATTGTGGGGAGAAGTGATGGAGTAAGATAAATATTGAGTAATTGTGGGGAGAGGCGATGGAATAAGATAAATATTGAGTAAATGTGGGGAGAGGCGATGGAATAAGAGAAATATTGAGTAATTGTGGGGAGAAGCAATGGAATAAGATAAATATTGAGTAATTGTGGGGAGAAGCAATGGAATAAGATAAATATTGAGTAATTGTGGGGAGAAGTGATGGAGTAAGATAAATATTGAGCAATTGTGGGGAGAGGCGATGGAGTAAGATAAATATTGAGCAATTGTGGGGAGAGGCGATGGAGTATGATAAATATTGCGTAATTGTGGGGAGAAGTGATGGAGTAAGATAAATATTGAGTAATTGTGGGGAGATGTGATGGAATAAGATAAATATTGAGTAATTGTGGGGAGAGGCGATGGAATAAGAGAAATATTGAGTAATTGTGGGGAGAAGCAATGGAATAAGATAAATATTGAGTAATTGTGGGGAGAAGCAATGGAATAAGATAAATATTGAGTAATTGTGGGGAGAAGTGATGGAGTAAGATAAATATTGAGCAATTGTGGGGAGAGGCGATGGAGTAAGATAAATATTGAGCAATTGTGGGGAGAGGCGATGGAATAAGATAAACATTGAGTAATTGTGGGGAGAAGTGATGGAATAAGATAATTATTGAGTAATTGTGGGGAGAGGCGATGGATTAAGATAAATATTGAGAAATTGTGGGGAGAAGTGATGGAGTAAGATAAATATTGAGCATTTGTGGGGGAGGGGATGGAGTAAGATAAATATTGAGTAATTGTGGGGAGAGGCGATGGAATAAGATATTGAGTAATTGTGGGGAGAGGCGATGGAATAAGATAAATATTGAGTAATTGTGGGGAGAAGTGATGGAGTAAGATAAATATTGAGTAATTGTGGGGAGAGGCGATGGAATAAGATAAATATTGAGTAAATGTGGGGAGAGGCGATGGAATAAGAGAAATATTGAGTAATTGTGGGGAGAAGCAATGGAATAAGATAACTATTGAGTAATTGTGGGGAGAAGCAATGGAATAAGATAAATATTGAGTAATTGTGGGGAGAAGTGATGGAGTAAGATAAATATTGAGCAATTGTGGGGAGAGGCGATGGAGTAAGATAAATATTGAGCAATTGTGGGGAGAGGCGATGGAGTATGATAAATATTGCGTAATTGTGGGGAGAAGTGATGGAGTAAGATAAATATTGAGTAATTGTGGGGAGATGTGATGGAATAAGATAAATATTGAGTAATTGTGGGGAGAAGTGAGGGAATAAGATAAATATTGAGTAATTGAGGGGAGAAGTGATGGAATAAGGTAAATATTGAGTAAATGTGGGGAGAGGCGATGGAATAAGAGAAATATTGAGTAATTGTGGGGAGAGGCGATGCAATAAGATAAATATTGAGTAATTGTGGGGAGAAGCGATGGACTAAGATAAATATTGAGTAATTGTGGGGAGAGGCGATGGAGTAAGATAAATATTGAGCACTTGTGGGGAGAAGTGATGGAGTAAGATAAATATTGAGTCATTGTGGGGAGAGGCGGTGGAGTAAGATAAATATTGAGCAATTGTGGGGAGAAGTGAATGACTAAGATTAATATTGAGTAATTGTGGGGAGAGGCGATGGAATAAGATAAATATTGAGTAATTGTGGGGAGAAGTGATGGAGTAAGATAAATATTGAGCAATTGTGGGGAGAGGCGATGGAGTATGATAAATATTGAGTAACTGTGGGGAGAAGTGATGAAGTGAGATAAATATTGAGCAATTGTGGGGAGAGGCGATGGAGTAAGATAAATATTGAGCAATTGTGGGGAGAAGCGATAGAGTAAGATAAATATTGAGTAATGTGGGGAGAGGCGATGGAATAAGATAAATTTTGAGCAATTGTGGGGAGAGGCGATGGAGTAAGTAAAATATTGAGCAATTGTGGGGAGAGGCGATGGAATAAGATAAATTTTGAGTAATTGTGGGAAGAGACGATGGAGTAAGATAAATATTGAGTAATTGTGGGGAGAGGCGATGGATTAAGATAAATATTGAGAAATTGTGGGGAGAAGTGATGGAGTAAGATAAATATTGAGCATTTGTGGGGGAGGGGATGGAGTAAGATAAATATTGAGTAATTGTGGGGAGAGGCGATGGAATAAGATATTGAGTAATTGTGGGGAGAGGCGATGGAATAAGATAAATATTGAGTAATTGTGGGGAGAAGTGATGGAGTAAGATAAATATTGAGTAATTGTGGGGAGAGGCGATGGAATAAGATAAATATTGAGTAAATGTGGGGAGAGGCGATGGAATAAGAGAAATATTGAGTAATTGTGGGGAGAAGCAATGGAATAAGATAAATATTGAGTAATTGTGGGGAGAAGCAATGGAATAAGATAAATATTGAGTAATTGTGGGGAGAAGTGATGGAGTAAGATAAATATTGAGCAATTGTGGGGAGAGGCGATGGAGTAAGATAAATATTGAGCAATTGTGGGGAGAGGCGATGGAGTATGATAAATATTGCGTAATTGTGGGGAGAAGTGATGGAGTAAGATAAATATTGAGTAATTGTGGGGAGATGTGATGGAATAAGATAAATATTGAGTAATTGTGGGGAGAGGCGATGGAATAAGAGAAATATTGAGTAATTGTGGGGAGAAGCAATGGAATAAGATAAATATTGAGTAATTGTGGGGAGAAGCAATGGAATAAGATAAATATTGAGTAATTGTGGGGAGAAGTGATGGAGTAAGATAAATATTGAGCAATTGTGGGGAGAGGCGATGGAGTAAGATAAATATTGAGCAATTGTGGGGAGAGGCGATGGAATAAGATAAACATTGAGTAATTGTGGGGAGAAGTGATGGGAAATAAGATAATTATTGAGTAATTGTGGGGAGAGGCGATGGAATAAGGTAAATATTGAGTAATTGTGGGGAGAATTGATGGAATAAGATAAATATTGATTAATTGTGGGGAGAAGTGATGGAATAAGGTAAATATTGAGTAAATGTGGGGAGAGGCGATGGAATAAGAGAAATATTGAGTAATTGTGGGGAGAGGCGATGGAGTAAGATAAATATTGAGTAAATGTGGGGAGAAGTGATGGAGTAAGATAAATATTGAGTAATTGTGGGGAAAAGTGATGGAATAAGATAAATATTGAGTAATTGTGGGGAGATGTGATGGAATAAGATAAATATTGAGTAATTGTGGGGAGAGGCGATGGAGTAAGATAAATATTGAGTAATTGTGGGGAGAGGCGATGGAGTAAGATAAATATTGAGTTACTGTGGGGAGAAGTGATGCAATAAGAGAAATATTGAGTAATTGTGGGGAGAGGCGATGGAGTAAGATAAATATTGAGTAATGGTGGGGGGAAGAGATGGAGTAAGATAAATATTGAGTAATTGTGGGGAGAAGTGATGGAGTAAGATAAATATTGAGCAATTGTGGGGAGAGGCGATGGAGTAAGATAAATATTGAGCAATTGTGGGGAGAGGCGATGGAGTATGATAAATATTGCGTAATTGTGGGGAGAAGTGATGGAGTAAGATAAATATTGAGTAATTGTGGGGAGATGTGATGGAATAAGATAAATATTGAGTAATTGTGGGGAGAGGCGATGGAATAAGAGAAATATTGAGTAATTGTGGGGAGAAGCAATGGAATAAGATAAATATTGAGTAATTGTGGGGAGAAGCAATGGAATAAGATAAATATTGAGTAATTGTGGGGAGAAGTGATGGAGTAAGATAAATATTGAGCAATTGTGGGGAGAGGCGATGGAGTAAGATAAATATTGAGCAATTGTGGGGAGAGGCGATGGAATAAGATAAACATTGAGTAATTGTGGGGAGAAGTGATGGAATAAGATAATTATTGAGTAATTGTGGGGAGAGGCGATGGAATAAGGTAAATATTGAGTAATTGTGGGGAGAATTGATGGAATAAGATAAATATTGATTAATTGTGGGGAGAAGTGATGGAATAAGGTAAATATTGAGTAAATGTGGGGAGAGGCGATGGAATAAGAGAAATATTGAGTAATTGTGGGGAGAGGCGATGGAGTAAGATAAATATTGAGTAAATGTGGGGAGAAGTGATGGAGTAAGATAAATATTGAGTAATTGTGGGGAAAAGTGATGGAATAAGATAAATATTGAGTAATTGTGGGGAGATGTGATGGAATAAGATAAATATTGAGTAATTGTGGGGAGAGGCGATGGAGTAAGATAAATATTGAGTAATTGTGGGGAGAGGCGATGGAGTAAGATAAATATTGAGTTACTGTGGGGAGAAGTGATGCAATAAGAGAAATATTGAGTAATTGTGGGGAGAGGCGATGGAGTAAGATAAATATTGAGTAATGGTGGGGGGAAGAGATGGAGTAAGATAAATATTGAGTAATTGTGGGGAGAAGTGATGGAGTAAGATAAATATTGAGTAATTGTGGGGAGATGTGATGGAATAAGATAAATATTGAGTAATTGTGGGGAGAAGTGAGGGAATAAGATAAATATTGAGTAATTGAGGGGAGAAGTGATGGAATAAGGTAAATATTGAGTAAATGTGGGGAGAGGCGATGGAATAAGAGAAATATTGAGTAATTGTGGGGAGAGGCGATGCAATAAGATAAATATTGAGTAATTGTGGGGAGAAGCGATGGACTAAGATAAATATTGAGTAATTGTGGGGAGAGGCGATGGAGTAAGATAAATATTGAGCACTTGTGGGGAGAAGTGATGGAGTAAGATAAATATTGAGTCATTGTGGGGAGAGGCGGTGGAGTAAGATAAATATTGAGCAATTGTGGGGAGAAGTGATGGAGTAAGATAAATATTGAGCAATTGTGGGGAGAGGCGATGGAGTATGATAAATATTGAGTAACTGTGGGGAGAAGTGATGAAGTGAGATAAATATTGAGCAATTGTGGGGAGAGGCGATGGAGTAAGATAAATATTGAGCAATTGTGGGGAGAAGCGATAGAGTAAGATAAATATTGAGTAATGTGGGGAGAGGCGATGGAATAAGATAAATTTTGAGCAATTGTGGGGAGAGGCGATGGAGTAAGTAAAATATTGAGCAATTGTGGGGAGAGGCGATGGAATCAGATAAATTTTGAGTAATTGTGGGAAGAGACGATGGAGTAAGATAAATATTGAGTAATTGTGGGGAGAGGCGATGGATTAAGATAAATATTGAGAAATTGTGGGGAGAAGTGATGGAGTAAGATAAATATTGAGCATTTGTGGGGGAGGGGATGGAGTAAGATAAATATTGAGTAATTGTGGGGAGAGGCGATGGAATAAGATATTGAGTAATTGTGGGGAGAGGCGATGGAATAAGATAAATATTGAGTAATTGTGGGGAGAAGTGATGGAGTAAGATAAATATTGAGTAATTGTGGGGAGAGGCGATGGAATAAGATAAATATTGAGTAAATGTGGGGAGAGGCGATGGAATAAGAGAAATATTGAGTAATTGTGGGGAGAAGCAATGGAATAAGATAAATATTGAGTAATTGTGGGGAGAAGCAATGGAATAAGATAAATATTGAGTAATTGTGGGGAGAAGTGATGGAGTAAGATAAATATTGAGCAATTGTGGGGAGAGGCGATGGAGTAAGATAAATATTGAGCAATTGTGGGGAGAGGCGATGGAGTATGATAAATATTGCGTAATTGTGGGGAGAAGTGATGGAGTAAGATAAATATTGAGTAATTGTGGGGAGATGTGATGGAATAAGATAAATATTGAGTAATTGTGGGGAGAGGCGATGGAATAAGAGAAATATTGAGTAATTGTGGGGAGAAGCAATGGAATAAGATAAATATTGAGTAATTGTGGGGAGAAGCAATGGAATAAGATAAATATTGAGTAATTGTGGGGAGAAGTGATGGAGTAAGATAAATATTGAGCAATTGTGGGGAGAGGCGATGGAGTAAGATAAATATTGAGCAATTGTGGGGAGAGGCGATGGAATAAGATAAACATTGAGTAATTGTGGGGAGAAGTGATGGAATAAGATAATTATTGAGTAATTGTGGGGAGAGGCGATGGAATAAGGTAAATATTGAGTAATTGTGGGGAGAATTGATGGAATAAGATAAATATTGATTAATTGTGGGAGAAGTGATGGAATAAGGTAAATATTGAGTAAATGTGGGGAGAGGCGATGGAATATGAGAAATATTGAGTAATTGTGGGGAGAGGCGATGGAGTAAGATAAATATTGAGTAAATGTGGGGAGAAGTGATGGAGTAAGATAAATATTGAGTAATTGTGGGAAAAGTGATGGAATAAGATAAATATTGAGTAATTGTGGGGAGATGTGATGGAATAAGATAAATATT